>NC_137584.1:1575000-1670000 GCF_963210335.1 Falco punctatus | reverse complement strand
CTGCCTCAAGCATCACTCTTTTCTTCCTACCTTTAAAAACATTGAAAAATAAAGAGTAGTGGACAAAAGAATGTGAACAGAGATGAAGAAAAAAACATTAAGATTGAAAAAGGATCAAGCCAGAAAGTAAAAAGAAAGATCAACAATTTTTTCAAGTAATCTTCTGGTTTTGAATAAGGGCTTTATTTCAGTTTAGATGTTCTTTTCTATAAAATCATTCCAGATATTGTGTGCTAAAGTGGACAGAGGCTTTAATTTGCACATATTTATAAACTGAAACAAATTCAGTTGTCCTGAAATTTGGCATGCAAGTTCATATTAGAATAATTTTTTTAATCAGTACTTTTGTATTGTTATTTAGGTTTTTAATCTTAAAATGACATGGTTCCTTTGTTTATAATTTTAAAATCCAATTTAATTATCCTTTTATATTTCTGAAATAACCAGATTAGTCATCTGGATTTGTAGGAGTTACTAATGAGGGGTATTTTAAACAGATGGAAAAAATAAGCTTTACTGTGAGCAGACAAGAAAAATTTATTTTATCAAGAGGGTTAGTAAAAAATGTACATAAACTACCCATGTGGTAAAAGAAGAACAGAGTGAAAGAAGGATTCAGGTTAAATGCAGTCCTGCTTTGATGTCATCCAACTTTAAAGCTCTCAGAATAACTAATGTATGTTGAAGGAGAGCTGTGTCTCAGTTTCTTGAGTGTGCCACAGCTATCCAGGTGTGTTAAAAGTAATTGAAATGTTTAAAAATTTGTAACTGATCATTGTAAGATGCTACCTCAGAACTTCATTTGCAACATTTGGAGTTGGTATGCGTAATGTCAGACGGTTTGCACTCTGTTGTTTTATAGCAGTTATCTCTGCCCAGCTTGAAGCCATCGGGTAGGAAGGGGAATGCTTCCAAATGATAAATCCTCCCACCTAAATTTTCAGATAGACTGAACTGCCCTTTGGGTAGGTTTAATATTTTCCATTACAGGAAAAGGAACCTAGAAAACTATGGCAAGATTCAGCTCACAATCACAGACATTTACAATTAAGGTTCCCAAATCCAGCTGCAGTTAGGTTTCTAATGATGCGGTTGACATATGTGCTAGGTGTTACGCTATCATTAAGTCAGTGGATATATAGTCACTAGGGCTTAGAGAGCCATTCAGTTCACCATAATGCAGATCTTGTACTTGGGAATGAATTATTTTCTGAACATGACCAACTGTTTCGACGAGGGGCCTGATTCAGCTGCCTTCTCACAGGGTCTAGCGGTATCTGATGCGCTGTGGAATGGCCCGCTCTGCAAGTGGGTCTCCTGGTTGTCTTGTGTCATCTTTATGGACCTGTTGGATACAGCTTGATACCCCAGGACATGTCAAATGGCATTAGATAGCAATGTGTGATCAACTGAACCAAGCCCCATCGTTCAGGGGCTATTCAGTGTGTCTGCAGACACCTACGTGTACATGTCACCGTCGGCATCTTGAGCTCTCACTGAGTTTGTTGTCAAACCAAGATAGCTAAAATCAGGGGAGAGAAATCCTACTGCAAAGGCAAATAGGATGGAAATAAATATAATATATTATAATATAAAATATACCATTTCTCAACTCAGATGCTACCAGCCAGGTAGCTACGAAAAGAGACGTGATCTCAGAAACACCAAAGGACCATTCCCACCCTTCCCAGGAGTGTTTTGACAGCAGTCACTGATAAATTACACACTATACTAACTTTCTGCCTGTGGCAGAAGTTGCACTCTATTGTATGAGGGTAGGTACCCAAGGATCCGGGAGCAGCAAAAGTGCAGAGAGGCAGACCAGCTGGAAAAGTACTTGGGCAACAGGACCTCACCTTGTAGTTTCTGTGCAGTGAATCTCAAGCTCAGGAAAAGTGTCCAAAGAATTACAGCATGAAGAGAGATCTTGTAGGGGTAGTAAAAATGCCCCATTTGAATCTCCTCTATTTATTTTTAGTCTTTTGTTTCCTATATTCAGTGAGAAGCATTAACAGTAAGATAATTTTTCATCCCCTACCACATCAAGGAGTACTCTGTTCCAGTGGCTGGTGTACTGGTTAACAGCCTCTATTAAACATCTCCTTTCCTTTTGAAACTACCTTTACAAAACCTTTAATATCCATTTATATTAATCAAACAACTTGTCAAAAATCCCCTCGTCCTGCATGCTCTGTCCCACTCTCCTTATTCCCCCCCTTTCTCACAGTGGTAACAAAGATGTTCTGAGGTCGTGTTTGTTTTGCTTATAATTAAAAAGAAAGGAAACAGCAAGACAGCACCTTCAGTATAGGATTTATGTCCATGATAGAGGAGGAATTCTTAAATTAAAAATAGCATGCACTAGTGTATGCTGCTTCACACATTACTTCAAGAATCTGCGTGCTAATTAAATATATATATTTATATCTTCTCCTGGGTTCTGTAAATTCTTGCTGACTGCAGTGAGTGTTTTCAGGACTAAACTAGGCACCAGTTTCAGTACTTCTTTGTCATCATGGTCTCAAGGTTATCTACTTTCATATGGGAATTATAATATTTAAAAAGTATCACAATGCAATTATATATATAAATATATATATTGAGGTATGGAATAGTTTCTCTCATAGAAATATAATCTAATTTACTTCCAGTTTTCAGGTCTTGGAAGAAGGCCTGAAAAATAGCCACTCTGTATTCAGTTTGTGGGTAGAATGCAAGACAGTTTACAAACCCAACTGTACTTGGCGATGGTTTGAAGAGTGATCACTGTAGGTAAGCATGCAAGTACTTTCTATTAGGAAGTGCTTCCATATCCTTATTAGTATTCACCTTTGAGCTAAGCAGTCATAGTTTGGCATTTGTGCTTTTTTTCCAATGTTACCTATCTGGAAGAGTGAAAAAGAATTGTTAGCTTCAATTTAATATTTTTTAACAGAACTAAGTGGAAAGAAATACTTGGTGAAAAAGGTAGGAGAATGTGATTTTATTTTTATTTTGGAAGAAGTGCCCTGCAAGCAGGGCTATAATTCTTTTACAACAAATCAAATATCCTGCATGTACTGTTAAGGGACAGTATAACACGCTCTTTACTGCTGACTCCTGATGAAGTCCTCCATGGCTGGATTACCAGAAGGCTTCTGTTGCCATACAATCATATCTATGTGATGCCCTCAGTCTTTGGGCTGCAATTGTAGCTATTCAAGGATGCTCTTTGCAACCAAAGAATTTATTTTGGAAGCTTCAGTGAAATCCTTTCAGAATTTTTTAATTGTGGGAGTGTGCAAAACATACTCTGTTACCCTTGTGTTTAATAGGCAGTAAAACCAAACCAAAACCAAAAGAAAATAGGTTTTTTGGAGAAAACTAGAGCAAAAGCAACGGATAGCTGCTGGTTTTGACTTGGACGAGTATTTTCCTTGGTTCCTTCTGTTCTGAATATGCAGAAACCTTTTAAAAATGAAGCAGTAAATGGTTTATAAAAGACCATTCTTTTTAGTTCAAGGTCTTCTCAAGTTAATATTGAAAAATGTGATTTTAAAAAATATATTACCATGTTTTAAAACTAGGACATTAGGCAGGTTAGTTTTTAAAACATATTAAGAGGTTGGGGACAATCCTAAAGGTAAATCTATTAAGTTATTAGTAGAGTTTTTTGAGTTTAGACACTTTTTCTGACATTATTTACCTTTTTCTCTTCCTGGCCTGGAGCTTCTGGAAAGGTTGAAGGCAGCTGATTCCAGATAGCTGCCATGCACATAAAGGGAAATTTTAAGTACCTGCTTAAACTATTTGAAGCAGAACAATAACCTTCAACACTGAGGAAGCTGAAGGAATAGCTATAGATTAAAACTTCTAGATTTTTGTCATGTCGTGAACATTTGAGGTTTTGACTCAAAAACAATAGGAAGCACCTGGCTACTTCACAAAATAGTTGTAATGGCATGAACTATTTTTATCTTTTGTTTGGACAACCTTGTCTTACAGAACACTGCCAAAAAACAGCTTCAGAAAAGATAGGAACTTATTTCTCTCCTATATAGTTTATTTCAATAGGTAAGCAGCAAAGTTAAATGCTATACTAAGCTAAAATCTTTTTTCCCCTAAAATAAATTATATATGTCATATATATTTAAATGTTATTTAAGACTGCATTTAAAATTATAAAGAATTCAGGCATCGGGCAATATTTGCTTATTTTAAATGTCTCTTCTTTTTATGGTTGCATCTACTTTTAATACTGAACATGTAGATAGTTTCCCTTTTAAAGCCATGACTACTGTTCGTCTTCTAACATTTTGTCCTGGTTTCAGCTGGGATAGAGTTAATTTTCTTCTTAGTAGCTGGTGCAGTGCTCTGTTGCAGATTTGATGTGAAAATAATGTTGATAACACACGGATTTTTTAGCTGTTGCTGGGTGATGTTTATACCAAGTCAAGGACTCTTCAGTTCCTTGGGCTGCCAGCGAGAGGGCTGGAGGGACATGGGAAACTGGGAGGGGAACAGCCAGGACAGGTGACCCAAACCAGCCACAGGGATATTCCGTACCATGGGACATCACGCTCGGTATGTAAACTGGGGAAAGTTGGCCAGGGGCTGCTCGGGGACTGGCTGGGTGTCAGTCAGCTGGTGGTGAACAATTGTATTGTGCATCACTTGTTTTCTTTCCTCCCTTCCTTTTGGATTTCATTCCTCTCTTCTCCCTCCTTTTCATTATAACTGTTATTATTGTTATTATTATTGTTTTTATTTTATTTAATTCCAGTTCTTAAATTATTCTTATCTCAACCCTTGAGTTTTACATTCCTTTCTGATTCTCCTCCTCATCCCTCTGTGGGAGAGTGTGGGGGTGGGACTGAGCGAGCAGCTGCCTGGTACTTAGCTACTGGCTGGGGTTAAACCATGACACATTTCCAAACCTAGTTTGCTTTCAAACTTCACACAAAGCAAATATTGGAAAGGAAGGTCAAATCTAGTAGAAAATCATGATGCATGTGAAATATGCAGTTTTGTGTCCAACATTTGTGGCTTGGTCCTCAAGCTTTGTCACAAATTTGTCCATTTACAGGTACTTCAGGTTTCATTATTTAAAGGATTCTGGAAAGATTTAGTGTCCTCTTCTATTTTTAAGAAAAGAGAATGCATACTTGAAAATGTATCCTCTGCTAGCTGATGTCACTCTCCAGCACAAGAGGCTAAATTAATTTCTATAAGCCCAAGAACATTATGATGGACATGTGTAAGCACTTTTGCTGTCTGACAGTGAGCCTGGGATAGTGCAAGGTAGAAATATACTAATACTTTTTCTGTTTCACATTTTGTAAGGGTTTATAGACATCATAGTCTCCACTAAATTTACACTAAGTCTCACATCCACTAAGTCTTGAAGCTAAGCTATAGCCTAGGGGGAACAGAACAGACTTCTTATCATAGATCACATAAACTCCAATAGTGCTAAAAAACATTCAGGAGCACCTGCATTGGTTTACACCACATTAATATTTCATACATAGGTTCTATGCTCAGAAACAGGCCTGGCTATCAACTTCTCAGACAGAAAATCTAAAATTTCCCAATTTTAGAATACAGAAATTTAAAAGATAAAGAACATAAAGAAGCATTAATGACATAAAACTGCATTCTTGAAGATATTCAGATCTTGACTGTACAAAACCTTGAGTAACGTGATCTATGTTGGTTATCTGTAGATCTGCATCGGATGACTTCCAGAAGTTCCTTCCAACTTAAAAGTATTTTAGCATGTTGCACGTTGGAAAAGCTTCTTACAGTTGATAAAATCTAAAATAATCACAGCAAATCTTATTAATTTGTGACAAAAGTGGGTTGTGCTATCCAGGGCTTTTCCATCTACCGGAGCATCACCTGCATCTCCTGTATGACATAAAACAACCTCTGTGTGGTTTTAAAGCCCGAGGGAAACATTTGCGGTGACCTAGTCTGATTGACATCCTTCACCTATTTGTTTCTGGTACACCAGTCATCCACAGCATTATCAAGGTGTATCCAAACTTGTGTTGATGTCTTTATAGCACCTAGTTAGAAGTGAATATGATACTTTCAGAACTGAATGCCAAGACCACATCTAACCTGAAATATCATTGTTTGCCTCATATGTGTCTCACACAGTCCTACGTTTGTGTCAATAAGGAAAAAAAACACCCAAACCCTCCAGTTTTTATAGACAGTAGCTCTCCCATGACTGCTCACAAGCCTTGTGGGCTACAGGAAAGGTTTCTGGTATGGCCAGTATGACTGGAAAGGTGGTTGCCTGCTATGTGCAACTGAGAGACTTTACAAGCTGGCTGGTGTCAAGAGTCTGTTTTACATCTCATGGAAGCAGCAGAGGACCTGCTGGGTCAACACAAGACTTCTCTTGCTTAGGCGACTTTTCATGATATATTTTTTTTTCATGCATACCTCAGATGTAATTTTTAAAGTTTAGTCTTAATTTTATTTTCCTGGTCTATCAATATTGTTTTAGAATTCAGTGTGCTTTGTGTTTCTCTTAAGAATAGATATATTTATCTACAAACCTAAGCTCAGCTAAATTAAAAATAGACATATTTATTTACAAATGTTAACTCAACTGCATTAAAGTTTGGGTTGAGAAAATATTGCATCTTTGATGTAGCTTAAACTTTGCCTTCTGGTTTTAATCTGTGGTATTTAGAAGTATTCAGAAATACCGTTTACACCTTGCAAATTTGCTTGCAATCTGAGGCTGTCCAGAAGTCCACTGGGTTTAGGAAAAAAAATCATAGATAATAAGAAAGCAAGCCTGAAGGGTAGTGTTAAAAGAAACAAATATCTCTAATATTTTCGGCTATTCCTCATGCCAGAAAAACCTAGCAAGGGGAAAAATAACAGCTAGGCTGAATTGACATGTGAATTGGAAAGGCTAGATAGCTGTTATGTTGTGGGTGGGTCCTTCATACTTCTGAAGTTATAATGTTTTTATTTAAAGACCAAATTAGATTTCTAGGCATGTATGGTATATATCAATTTAAAATTATTGGAGTTCTTCATATTGTTAAGAGTGCTTCACTTTGAAAGAGTGAGGCTTTCCTGTAAATACCAAGTAAATTGCTCTGCAAGTCCAGAATCTTTGATCACCTCTGCATTGAAATGCTTATGAAAGATGCTGTAGTGAAGATGCTGTAGTGTTCCAATAATTTTACAGCTCTCTGATTCATACGCCTAGAACCCCAATAATTTCTAAATTGAATAAGTTTAATTATTTTCAAATTCTGTGTGCAATATTAATTGATTTAAGATCATTCTTCAGCTTTTCATTTTTTAATTTACAAAAAAAAAAAAAAACCCAAACCAAAAAACTCTTATTTTTTCTTTTTTTCTTTTATAAAGACCAGCTCTTTCCTCTGCAAGCTGGGAGACATTATAAGCTAATTCAAACATTTCACTTTTAAAATGGAAATTGAACCAAATTCTCTCCAAATAGCACCGATGATGGCTGGGGGAAAAAGAAGGGGGGTGGGGGGTGGGGGCGGGGGAAATCACTGGCTCAAAAGCCGAGAAAATACAAAGTAAGAGGCTGTCAGTGATCCTTGCTGGGAAAAGTGTGAAGAACAAGAAACATATTGTCACTGTTCAGATGCAGTCAAGGTGAAGTGGGGAGGCTGAATGAAAGTTGCAACAATGTGACAAACGAGAGACACAGCTCCATTTAGTCTGGGACGGAGGAGAGCAGGAGGCGCGGAGGGCTAGTTCACGTGTTGCTTCTAAGCTGATTTTTGCTGTCATTTTATCATACAATTTCAGAAGGAAATGATGTATGCCCTTTTGTATCGCCTGACTTTGCCTTCTAAGAACAAAACTTAGTTACTTTCTCACAAGTGACCTTGTTCTTTTTTTAACACATGGCAGTAGTTTACAATTTACATAACTTCCTAAAGAAAACTCCCGTCACTATTGCTTGTTAGCAGTAGAGCCTGCTCTTGCGTTTCTTTCCAAACACATGTGCTGGATGGTCTTTGTTCCCAGTGGGTAACTGCTTCAGAATAAACAAGGGCGAAAAAGAAGCATCCCAGGAGAGGAAGCACTCCAGCCTGCCAGGGTTCCCTGAGGCTCTACCCCCTGCTGCCACGAATCGCACACAGAGATCACCCTGCTCACACTGCCCACCTGGAAACCCACACCTGCCCCTCTGGTCCTGCCTGGGGAGCTAGAACGGGCCCCACACAGGGCCTCACCAAAAGAAAGGGGAGGACATGAGTTTCAAAAATATTACCACCTAAACGGAGTACAGTTACGCTGATGTACGAAAAGAGAAAGGGACTGGGAAATGCACTGCCCTTGTGCAGGTACTTCAGCACTAATGCAGAAATTGGTGTGGAGGCAGGACAAAGAAACAGCAGACCAGGGAAGAAAGGTTTTAAGTTATTTCACAAGTGTTTTACTAAGGAAGTAGCCTGGAAATGTGGAAAAAATTGGAGATTTGCAAAACACAAAACAAGACATGTTCCGTCATAACGTGTGCACTTTCAGTCATTTAAGAGAAACCGAGTGTAGCCTTTCTGTGTAATATCTTCCACTGGAAAAGCAGCTCTGCATTTTTTGTTGTTTTACTTGTTGAAAGCTGTCAGGTACCTCAGGAGATACTCAGATGACGACAGCTGCTGTGGTTTTGGACAGGGGTTTACAGCTCTCTGCCCCTGATGCTATAGTAGTGGGGCTTGTGACCCTTTTCTGCTGCACCTGTTATCCATATAGCATATGTTTATGTCTCTGTAGTGAAGGGTTTATGCTATCTCAGAAGGTGAGCTCATGCTGGTGTTTGCAGCTGGAGGGCAGCGGATGGTCTCCCTTCAGCTTTGCTTTCAGAGATGTAGCTTCCAGCAGAGGGGTAGGGTGATTTCATAGCACTGTGAAGCCGATATCATCAGTTCAAACACATCTTACCAATGTGGAAACTGAGTTTGGAAGGGCTGCTGTTATTTAGGACACTGTGTTCTCCAATATTTCGAGTGAATCATTAGTCTTAAACATAATTATAAACAAAACTTACAAAGCTAAAAATGTGATTTGGAAATCTGTTAAGAATAATCAGGCTCAAAAACTCCTCCTGGACTTTTTGTGGCCAGTACCTGAACCTATGGGCAGAATGATTTGCTGCTTTGCTGCTGTACCAGGAAACATTTAGTGAAACTGCTATTTCCCTTGTTCCTTTCTATTTAAGGCTCCTCGTTTTTTATTTTCTTTCAGTTTTCTTTCTTTATCCCTGCTCCTCACGTTTCTAGCTTTTTTATCCTTTTTTCTTAGCTTTTCCCCAAACTCATGTTCTTTTTCACTTTACCATCCTAGACTTTCTACTGTTTTTCTATTTGAAATCTTGTAAATCCTTTCCATCTTTCCTGCAGAAACTCCCTGGTGCAAGGCCCTCACAAACCATTGCTACCCTTCTTGCGGTAGCTCACTTCTGGCTGAGATCTTGAGCTGTTACAAAAGTTCTTGTCGGCACTTCTGACAGGAAAATTTGGCAGGGTGTATCTGCCTCTGGTTCAAATGCAGGGTAATTGCATTTCAGCTTTCTGATTACTTGAGATTTTTGAGAGATTTTTGTGGACAATCTCTCTGATTGTCTACTAAGCAATGCACAAACTACAGGGTACGCAAATAGTATTCATGTAATTTTCGAATTTGCATAATCAGTGGTCTCAGACAACAATTAGTATTTCACTAATATCCAAACAAACATAATTTTCCAAATTATACAAAACTCAATCAGAAATTACATTTTCTTGTGTGTAGTGGCCTGTTGGAGGATATCAAATACCTAAGAGAATAAAGATTATTTTTGTTAATTTGAGGATTAGTACTCCCAGCAAGTTTTAATTTACATAGATACAAAAAGAATAAGTAAGTTAAAAATAATTCAATAACTTTTTCTAAGGGTATCTCTTCCTGTTATAGAGTTTGCTGCTACATAACACCAAAAATTTAATTGGCATTTTGGACTGCTTTTTAAAAGGTAATCTTTATTGATCTCATTTCAGTGTAGCCTGAATTTTGAGAAACAGTGTTCCAAAAGGTGGGTTGGCAGGTAAATTGGTCCGTTATGTGCATTGGTGCATTAGGACCAATGCGAACTGGTGCATTAGGTCGTTCAGAATTAGTGAAAGACAACTGAAAGACCATGCTGGTTTTGACTGGTTCCTCCAGACTGCAGTCCTTCATCTTCAAAAGCAACAGAGACCTCATATACCATCAATCATCGCTGTTGTGTTTAGTACTCAACAGATTGAAATTTGCTGTTTTCAGATATTACACACCAGTACAAACCCCATTATGTGTGTTACATTTCAATGAGAGAGGAACACTTGACTCTGGTTTGCTGCCTGTAGTTGTTTCAGACACATTTATAAAGAGATGTCTTCCTATGGGAACTATAAATCACACATTACCTTTTAGCTATGCCATATTTTAAAATAATGTTAACATGTTAAAATAAAGGTCTGTGTATTGTTCATAATGCACACACTTTCCTTGCTGTGTTATGTACAGAATAATCCATATACCACCCATACTGGAAGTGGTTATTAAATATGCTGGCTCGGTTTACTAGTAGCTCTAATACACTTCTGTAACGAGGGACTACTTGTAACATCAAAGCATGGGGAGACATTAGCTCTTTTCCCCTATAGCCTCTGACCTGAAAGCTTTGCTTTTTATCTCTATATAAAAGGAAAATATTCTTTTCAAAGAAGCCTGGCTAGAGTGTGGATATTTTCTCCATTGCAGAATAAGAGCCTGTGAAAGTAATCTACAATTTTTCATCTTTGTTCAGAGTATTGTTTCTTTTTGGACATTATGCCTCTTTGAGAGTGAAAACTCTTGCTTTCAAGTAATAGTGACTGGAAAGTGCTTTCTAAATCCTGAGGTACTTCTGTTTTCTGTAACCCTGTGAGTCTGAAGAAAGGCAACCAAACATTTCTATTTTTAAAAGAAATAAAAAGAGACATATTGTGTAAGAGAAAGAAAATAAAGTTTTAGAAATAATTGATACTCAAAATAATGGGTAAGACCCAGAGACAATTAATTATGTGCAGGGCTTGTAAGGGAGCCAGCATCTGGCAAATCTAAACCCTATATTTTAACTTGCAGATTTTTATTTTTTCTTTTTTAAAAAAAGATATTATATAGCAAGTGATGTTTCTCAAGTTGATTTGGGTTTTTAAATCTATGGATTGGATCATCTTTGCTTCTGACTTTGTATGCATCAGATTTTTTGTGTGATCTATCTTGTCTTGCTTCAGCATTTTAGGATTCTTTACCTTTTAGCTTTTGGATTCTTAACTTGAACTATCTTAGGGAGGACATGGTCTTCAGAAACAGCTAAGTACACACTGTCAGAAAATTTGGCTGATGTATGCACAATTATTTTTGAGTATTGGCTCCCTTGTTCCCAGGCAATCACAGGGAATGGGGCACTGACTTAACCAAACATAGGTGCAGTAAACAGGGAAAGGAAGGATGAGCACAAATGGGCACATCATGTCATGTATTGTTGGTATTCTGCCAGTTATAAATACGTTTCAAGCCTAAATTTTCAATTAACTCCCAAATAATTTCCTAAACCCATAGGCACTGTTAGTATTACAGAAGCTGTACATTCCCATACTTGTATGATCTGGACTCCAAGGTTTCTAATAACATTTGAAACTTCTTCTTTTACCTGTAATTATTTGTTGCAAGGACTCTTTCCTTAGAATCCTACAAAGAAATATAAGAAAGGGGTCAGTTGTTTTTCTTTATGTAATTATTTATACTAAGTCTATTTTGAAGGTGGGTTTGTTTGAAGCTTTTCTTTTCTTTTTGCCTATTTTCAGTCTATGACACTTAACTGACAGCAGTGTTAAGTCAATGAAAATTCACTGATTTCTTGGATGCTATAAGAAGGTGGGGCTTCTTATAGGTATGAACAGTTTCTGTGATGTGGGTGTTTTACAGTTTAACCTGGGCTTAATTGCTTTTCCACACACATTCTAAAAATTGCTTAGTCAGAGGAAGGGTAGCACAGTCTGATTCTGATATAATGGCATAACTAAAAAAAAATAATAAAAAAATAAAGCTACTCAATTTTCTCTGCCAGATTTCATATGAATAAATTAGTTTCAGACTTTCGTCTGCTGGAAATAAGCTGAAACACTTGTTATGATTTTTAATAAAGGTGCATCATTTTGTTATACCTGTAGAATTGCAGACTAGCATATATTTTCAAGCATAAATATATTTATCTAAAACATTACAGAACTGCATTAGGGTATGTTCTATAAAGTGTCCTATTGCATTTTTAAAATAAATTGTTTTTCTTTGTTTTTGAACTAAACAGAGAAAACTTTTTCTTGCAGAGTTAATTTCCTTGATAGGAGGCACATATGCGTCAAGTTACACATATTGTATCCCTGTGTTAGACATAATAGCAGCTATGTCCCTAGTATGCTTTCCAGGAATCTCATAAACAGAAAGTAAGATGGAGAAGGAAAGAACAGCATTTGTGGGTTGGCTTTTTTCCCCAGACTGTAATAATCAAAATCTTAGAAAATTCAAAATATTTTTCAAAATGTAAATGTGAGTAAATGACGTGTTACACTTGTCTAGATAGTTAAAAGAATCTGAAACCTTCTGCCAAAAATGATTATTTTAGCTTGCATTCAACTAATATGCCAACTTATGGTTACTTACGTTTTACTCCTGTTTGCTACAGGTGACATGGGTGAATATCAGACAGCTCATTATGGAGACAAGCATGCTGCATTCCCAAAGTAGGATGACAGAACAAGTCATGGTATGTATTGTAATTTCAGTGCTACGATACATCTTCAAGCTGTCTGAGGTAAAATGCTTACTAAGCACTGCATCGGGGCTGTCAGATTGCTTCATGGGGTGGTAATTAAATTGAGGCAGCTCTACCGTTCATGTTGTGGAACTAAGCCAGAATTATCTAAAAATATTCTACTGTAGATTGCCTGTTGTAGCAGGAACACATCTTTTTGCACATATATTCTCTGTCGTGGAAAACATCCTATTTCTCACTGGTTTTTCTCACCTCCATTGGCTGCAGGGGAGGAGAGCTGTTTTGTCGCTGTACTGGTTTAAGTCTGATGGAAACCGGTCATCAAAGATGGTATCTCGTTTAAGACTGCAGACACTTGGGCTGGGTTCCAGTTGTGACTAATGGGGATAAAGGATTGACGGTCGTTGTGGCCAAAGATGACATTAAAGTCTCCTGCCTGATTTACGGTGTTCTCAGCCCTTATATCATTTAGCGTAGCCAGGGGCCCGCTGGGCTGCAGTGGCCGTTGCCTCAGAAATAAAGCTCAGTGCATGTGAGGAGGCAATGTGATAAACGAAGAGGGAGATGCTTCTGGTCGTTTCTGGAGACTAGCTGCATGTTTAAAATGCGCAGGAGCTGCCGTGCTGGGTGAAACCAAGGATCCCGTCAGCTCAGCAGTCTGTCTTTGGCGGGGCTCTGCTATTCTGCCCTGAAGATCAGTGCTAATCCGGAGTGACCCCGGCTCTGATGCAGCGCCCTGGGTGGAGCATCCTAGCACTGCCAGCGTGTCCTCCTATGGAAATACTATCTCACTCGTGTTCTTCCTGAGACAGGGTGATGAAAATTGCAGAAAGCATTAGTGATACAGGCACAAAATGGTCTTATACAGCAGCATGAATGTGTTCTTGTTTTCTTCTTTGCTTGTTTCCTAGTGAATCCGAACTTTCTGAAATTTGTAAGGTACCTAAAAGCTTGTAGTGAGATAGGCATACACAAGCAAAACAGGTTTTGAGTGTACAATGTGGAGGAATTGTTAATGGGTTATCTGGAAATAGATGATATCTCCTGCAAAAACTGTAGTTAAAGTTGTTCTTTTCTTGATGAAACAGTGGTAAATGTGAATGTACGATGAGAAATGCTGAAAATCACTGTTGTAAGATTCAGAACATGATAAGAAAAGGTTGTAAGGAGAAAACAATGTCTTGAAAAAATGTGCTGTAACGCTTGTCCCTTTCCAAACTAAAAAAAACCAAACAAACCAAACAAACCAACAACAACTACGGAAGTACTTAAACTGATGTTCAATAAATAGATACATTAACCAGGAATCTGTTAGAAAGGAAAGAAGTTGTGAAGGGTGACTTTACTCCATGGGCTCTCAGTTCATCAGGGTCTACCCATAGCCAGAAGAGAGAGAGAGAGATGGATTCCTATGGGGTAATTCAGAATAAGAATCTCAACTGACTGGGCTCTCACCTTGAAGCATAATTTGTCATCAAAGGATATTGTGACAGGAGACAGTGCAACTGTTTCATTAACAAGATTTCTTATACTGTTCTCTGATTATGAAAAGGCTTTTTATTGTTGAAATCTGCAGTTTGATTTTTTTGTTTAATATATGTATGAATCTGGCTCAAATATCTTGTACTCACGAATATGACTTTTGGAAGATACAATTTTCCTTATTAATTCATAATTTCCCTCTGATTATTGAATTTTGAAGCACGTTTTCTCCTTGCTTATTTGTCGGGTATTTTTGCCTCTGGTAAACCACGCTATATACATGTTCACATCCTTTGATTTTACTGCTGTTTTTCCTGGTCCCCTTGTTATATTTGCTTTCTTCTGTTTGATCTATTATACTCAATGAACAACGGTTTCCACTTAGACTACACTTTATGCTTGTTCGATTTTTAAATAGTGTATCATAATGGCATTGGTGATGTTACACTGAAGTCCCTCGTCCTGCAAAGGCTGATTTGTGTTATTCACTTTGTGCAATGTGAACAGTCCCTTTGGAGTTTAAGAGTTACACGCATGGACGTGAAGCTTTGTGTGCTAATTGGTTTTAGTGGGCTCATTTTCAGTATAACAAAGCCCCATTTTAAGGACTGTTGCTCAGATCTGAAAATGCACTTTTCACTGGAAACAATTGTAAAAAATATGTCCTCAGCTGGGAACCTAGAGAATGGAATTTTAATTTGGAGTAAATTAAGCATTTATCTTGAGGGATACCTGTTGACCAGCCATATTTTATGGCTAACTGACAATCTTCTATACTTTTGAAACATAGAAATAACTATTTTTGTAGTAATGCTTTTACAGTTGCATTTCATAGCATAAAGCATGAAGCAGTATAAGCGATGCATTTGATTTTTTTCCCCACATTCTTCTACTCAGAAGAAAGCAGCTAGAATAACAGGCAGTAATTAGCTTTCATCCAAATTATGTATGAAATTTTAGTCTGTAGACTCATTGGGCCTATGTCAGCCTGAAGATTAAAGGCTTCTTAACTGCATAGTGACACAGCGGGCTGAGCAAGCTGTGAAGGAGCTGGTGGGGTTTGTTGTATAATAACTGATACGTGGATCACTGGAAGAGTCTGGATTTCTGTGTCCAATCCAGACAAACGGAAGTCTACCTCATTGTATCCATCTGTTTTACTAGATCACCACAAACTGGGGTCCACAACGTAGCTGACGCAATTTCTGTGGTGCTGGAAATATATTATTTATTGAGATGTTAGATGCATACACCCCAATAACTGCTTTTGGCAGCATGCTACAGCTTACTAATTAATTTGGTTGCCTTTTGGACAGATTTTGTTTGCTGCTGTGGATACAATCAATGGATTTCAGGTGTTCTACAGTCAAGGCAACAGCTGTGCATAATGTGCTCTGAAGTTGTATTGAGATTATCCTTCAAGCTTGGTTATTAGCACAAGCAGGAAAATATTCTAAAGCATTTATAGAGAGCCTGTAAGCAGTGAACTGTATTGTCCTCCACTGGAGGAAACCTAAACATATCCAAGCAAAAACGAATTGACCTCAGATAACAACTCCACCTTCTCATCTTGGGACAGTCAAAAATTTCTTCAGCTGTAGCAGACTGCCATCGTGACTTTCCATCACCTAGTATCCAGGATGCCAATCTTCAATTAGTCTTTAACACTTTAATGCCTTAAATTACTTATTCCTTCTGGCAAACCTACCATTTGCATCTGATTTAAAATAATTTCTGTTTCTAACCAGTCTGTGAGTTCGACCAGTTGTTTTTTTCTTTACTTGTAAATAAAACTAGGTCAATTCCAGTTCAGTTCAGGTACAAAATGAGTTAGATGGTGCAGATATCACTGCTGTAACATAGAAGATGTTTGGCCATCTGGAGACCACAACATGCCCTCAGACTGGACAAAGGGAGGTTCCCAGCAGGCTCACTTTCTCAGTTAGTATGAAAGAGTACTAAATAGGAAGTTTAGTGAATAATATTTCATATTTAAGTTTGATGCTTTTTTTCTGTTTCTTAAAGACATGTTCTGAAGAATCCTGGGTTGAGGGAGGAGGAGGAGAAGATACAAATTTATAGTTCATGTCTGTTATTTGTGCCTAGAGTCTTTCCTGTTGGAAAGAAGAAAGGATGGGCAGATTCAATGGGTACCATATTTTGGATAATTTCATCTCTCCATGTTAATTTTCAAAATATTGATGAGTTTGGATAATATTTCAATGAATCAGCTTTGCAGAAATATCATCAATGCAAGTAATGGTGATAGGAGCTCAGTGGTTAAACAGACTTAGAAAAATGTTTTGAGGGTAATATGGGATACACTGTTATGGGTGTCCTGGTAGCAGATGCTTTATTTATATCACAAACTTGACTGGACTTCATAAGAATGGAAGTCTATACTTTTGTATCTTTTAAATCAAAGAGGTAGCAAGACATACTGGAAATAGTACTCTGGAGTTTTAATAGCCTCTCTAAAACATTGCCAGTGATAGGTTGTGCAATTCATTTAGCTTCCATGTTCCCCTTATGTCATTTGCCCAGTAAGGATGAACTAGAAATTTTATTAGAAATACTGTGAGTACCATTGCACTTCAAAATTTCTTTAAATGAAATCAGAAGGTGTTTTCTCCTAATAGATACTTTGCAGACAGAAATCAATTAGTCTGATAGTGTTACTGTTCTCCAAAATGGAATTGTATTGTACCAGTTTGATGTCTTATAATTGCACCCTCTATGGTTCTGTGACTCTTATCTCTCCCTTAGTCTGTGAATTTGAAACCATCAGGAAGATGTCAGATTGGTATGAGTATTCTTCAGTGATAAGAACAGTAATTGTTGTAGGGAGACTTCTTAATCTTGGGTCACTCAAATCCCTTTTAAAGACAGCAGGTGCTCTCCAGAACAAGCATTAAAAAGAAGAGATTATGAGGTAACCTGTTGTTCTTTATATCTCAGCATCTTATGACAAAGCTTACCATCAGCCAGTGTGTTCAGCAGCCAGTCACTACAGTGAAAAAAATCAAATGTGACTCAGGAAGGGACTAACGTTTTCAATACTAAAGGGTAGATTCATTTTAAAGGCTGAAAACTGAGAACTGTTACAGAGAAATTTATATCAGATAATTACAGGAGTCAACTATAAAAGCAAGAAACAAAATAGCAGAGGGTAAAAAAAATGGAGCTGCAGATATCCAGTGTGATGCAATCAGAAAGAAATTCTGCTTCCTCAGAAATCAAAATCCAAACCTGAGTCTTGCCAGATTTGTGTCATGTTGCAACTTTCTTTTCCATTCTACCCCCCATCTTCCCTACTGTGGCAAATATAGTGAAAGCGATTTAGTCATTCATATTATCAGACTCTAGCACGCTAACAGTGTGACTTCATACCTATGTGCTTGTGCTGTTGGCTGCTTATCATTTACAGGGTGAACTCGTGAAGCTGAATGTGCTCAGGGTCTAACAGAGCTCTCCCAAGTATGATCACAGTGGAGCAGAACTGTCTGTTATTTTCAGCTCCCAAACTTTTATGAATTTCTGGATCCAAATACCAACTAAATTTTGTTACAATAAGATTTCGCTATCTAATCCTGTCCATTTCCATCAAGATCATGATGCAAAATTATTTGAGTAGAGTAAAGCATGTCTATGTCAATCTTTGTGAGGTCGAGAATTAAGCATAGGATAAATCACTGCATTCAAATGATAAAGCCCACTTTCAAAAGCAATTCATGAAAAGATTTTTTGAAAGTATTTTGATGCAGGAGTGTACTTAGCACTTTCTAAGAGCACACTAATCTCAGTGAGTGTTAGGGACTTAACCCTTCTTCATTCTACTTTGAAAAAAAATCAGCTAGGTGCCTATCTCTGCCTCTAAGTTCCGAAATACTTTTTTAAAAATCTGGCCTTTGATAACCCAAATCCCCTTGCCTTTTAGTAAGGCTTTTCATCCTGAATTCTAGATCCTCATAGGTTTTGAAGGTCTCACTCTCTTAAATTAAAATGTAAGTTAAAGGCCCAGGTACTTCTGAGAAGCTGAACCTTGGTGCTCAGGTCACTTCTGAAAATGAATGTTAGACTACTAATCCCCTCAGGTACTTGTGAAATATTTTCCTGTCACATCTGAGAAACTGTTCTAGATGAATTTACTTCGTTATGCACTTGCTTTGTCCTGAAGACTGCATAACAAGTTTGTGTAATATTGTAGATAATATTTAAATGTTTTTTTCCAAGAAGAATGACAATACTTGGTGGGGTTTTTTTAAACTGAAAAATTGTAAGTAGAACAAAAATATATATTTATGCTTTCAGCAGGCAAATGTATTTTTTAATGGAATTTAAATAAATGGAATTTTTATGATGAAAAAAGCAACAGTAAAAGCAGTGATTATGTTTTTCATAGTTCATTTGCCTCCCTTGCCCTGCAGATCTTGTACAGAAGGAAAATGAGATCCCTGGTGAAGCCTACAATGTCAATGACTCTGAAGAAGGACTCAGAGACCCATTGGTGTTTAATGACCCTTATTGGCCTCCACAAAAGAAACTGGTATGATCTACTGAAAGAGACATATGGTTCTTTAGAAATATAGAGGAACACAGTTTTCTTCATGGGTAAACACTGTAGTCAAGCATTTCTAAACACTGCCTGGTTTTAGATGACTGCTCTTAAAACGGCTGTCCAAATTTGGTGAGGAATTGCATTAATTTTTCATTAGTACTTGACCAACAACAGAAGTATTTTACCAATACCACAATCATGAACTTTTAATGCTATTTTTAGTCTGCAGTATCATATCAAACTAAACAAAACACAACTGATAAGAAAGCTAAACAAAACAATGAAGAGCAGCTAGACTGTTTTATCAGGCATGGGCACATTATATAATGCAATCACGTGATATCCCAGAGTTATAGGTAAGTGTTGGAACATGATAATGTTTCTGTATTAATTCCTTCATTAAAGTAAAATACATATTGTGAGAATCTTTATTGCAATTGGAGATGAGACAGTGGCAACTGAAGGAGAGTGAAGTAGCAAGTGAAGGAAGGGAAGGGAAGGGAAGGGAAGGGAAGATGAAAAGAAAAGCAAGAAGGGGAAAGAATGAGAAATAACGGGAAACCTCAACATTTAATGGCAAAACAAAACAAAAAAATCATTTCACAATGAAGAAAACAGTACTGGAGATTCAGCTAGGATGATATAAGAAACAAATAGAAAAAAACATACTGCAGTCATATCACAGAATAAACTATACAGGACTATAACCTATTGTATGAGTAGACTTCAGCTGCAGGCAGTGATAAAATGCTGAATATACCTTAAATGCTCAGTAGATACTCCGATGTAGAAAAATTCTGATGGGCAATGTATTTTTTGCTTCTCTCTCTAACATGTGTCCCCAGAAAAAGAGCATCTGTATGACAGACACACCACTGATATCTTTCACTGGCTTCAGAGATGCTGTACTTGGGGTAAAACACAAGTACAGAGCCTCTGTTTCAGTTTCTTTAAGGGGTGTGCTTATTTTCTAACCTTGAACCATCCAGAGGAGGAAATACATTGAGCTGTTGCATTTGTTCTAGTGACTAATTTATCTTTTCACACGCATTTGTAAAAACAATATGATTGGTTCTTCTAGCTTATAACTTCTTCCTACTTTAGTATACTTCTCAATGCTCTTTACAAGGGGTGGAATTGAATCCGGCCATTTTTTAAAAGTTCCATGAGAAGTAACAATTTACGTAAACCAAGATTCCTCTTGAATATCAATTTAGCAGCTTGAAGTAATGTACTTGTCATATGGGAATATTAATATGAAAGGAAAAATGGCATGGATATATAAGAAATTAAACTAACTGCCTGTGTAGAGATATCAAAAAAAGCACAGTGATGAATACTCTGAAATGTTTGTTGCAAGATCCTACCACTATACAGTCATCAGAGATGAAAATGGTGAAATACATTTTTTTCTAACACCATCCCAATGATTTAGAAAAACTGTAATATATGTAGAATATGTAGGACATGCTACATGTGCATGGTCCAGCTCAGATTTTGCAGTATGGGAGGGCTAAGAGGAATAGAGAAGGTGCATCTGCCTCACACTGTGACTGCAGAAGCAGGAAAAAAGTCTAGTGGGGAATGTCAGAAATTCTGACTTTCCTACAATGGGGCTGATGAAATGCAAAGCAGGGACAGTGCCCTGTAAAGGAGCCAAGTCATTTATTCTTCCTGGCAAAGCAAGAGAAAAGCAAGAGAAATTGTGATTCTCTGAGTCCCAATAAGACCTTTTACCCTATTCTGCTAATGTAAAGGGCTTTAGGGTGGATTTGCATTCACTTTTGAGCCCCTTTGCACTACTAGAGAGTTTAAACTTGACATTCCAAGCCAGAATTTGTTCTCTGGTCTTCTCCCCTGGTAGTACAACTTCCTTCTCTCGAACCATCAAAGAGCTGTGCTTCAAGAGCCCATCAGGTTCAGAAACCACACTTGAGTGTCGCTTGTCCAAGGTATTCAGGAAGAATCAACTGACCACCTTGCCTCTTTTCTGAAATGTTATCCTTCAAATGTTAGTGTTGACAACCATAACAAAACACTATTTTGAGAGGATCATGCCAGCTTTAAGTATGCTGCCTGATGAAGGCCAAGGGGAAGTGGAGCATTTATGATACACTGCTGCAATTTCCCTTTAAAAATCTAGTATTGGTTTATTTTACTCTTTCTGTTGCATGGTGAGGTGACTAAAAAAATATGAAAAAGCAGTATGTAAAACAAAATCAATTAAGGGTTATCCAAAAAATGTAAATAAATTTGATACTGCAATTTAGTTTGGAAGAAACTAGATTTGGATTAGAGATCTATTTTTCATTGCACAGACGTAAAAACATGCCAGTAAAATGGATGGCAGAATGATTTTGGCTAGCAGACTTACCCTACTGGTTCATTTCTCTCTGTGTTGACTTTGTCCCTTACATTCCAAACATGGATAAATGTATTAACATGTAGTTTACCATACAGGTCAGGGGATCTTTCTCATTTGACCTTGAAAACAAATGTTCTGTCTGCTCTGCATGGATAATTCATAAGATTTAGTGGTTCATCTCTGTATGTTTGGCATTCAGAAATGTTGCTTCCCCAAATGTGTCACTGCCTTCTGCACCAGTTAGCTTGTGCACTGCTGCTGAAAGCTGGTTACACATTTATGGGGCTAGATTTGCGTCACACAGTGATTTTTTGTTCTTTAGCATGAAGACACAGTATGCTGCTAACATGATAAAAGTCCCATTTTCATGACTAGTAGGACATACTGCTTGTATGTTCTTTGGACACAATCAAATTGTGTTGGTTCAAGAAAAATGCTTGAGGTAATTTAGACACCCCCCAAAAAAAAGTCAATGGACAGGCAACAATCATCATTAAAGAATTTTCCACTAGCCAGTGAAATAATGTATATGCATACATGTGTTGTGAGTACAAACACATACTGAAAGAGTCATAGCTGAAGAGCAAAAATAATAACATAGCCTTGAATTGCTCACTCTTACAAGTTTGTGTTATCAGAATTACTACACGATGACATGTAGTATGCAACAATACTTCTGTGTATATAGGGTAGAAAGCAAGCCAAACGAGAGAACAGAAAAGATAAGAATGAGGTCAGTTTTCTAGGTAAGGCAACTAGAAGATGTGACACCTCGTATGAGTATTGTTCATTTTTTAGTGGGTAAACTTTCAAGATATTTCTGCTTAACTTCAGACCTTCATGAGCTGCAGAACTCATGCTAGCTAGAGGGCTAACAGAAAAATCTGACCATGCTTCGGAGAGCTTGCAGTTAAGGGTAAAATAATCAAACGGTTGAATACTATCAGGATACACCCCTCTACATCAGGAGGCAGTGAGACAGTATTGATCTGCTGGGTAAGCAGCAATCACATCTCATCAGTAGCTTAGTCATTATTGAGTCTCTAGGCATCATAGTAAAAGAAAGATTTGATATGGGACTATGTCTGGGCTTATACTCACAAAAACTAAACAGTTGTTCAGCTCCACTTTGCAGGGCTAACTTTTCTGTCTAGACAGATAATATTTGTGAAGGTATGTAGATGGGAACGCTCGTAATACTTTTTTGCAGACCAGATGAAATATAAAGGCATTTTAAAGACAATTCATATTCCTGAAACCATAGCTACACAAAGAACTCTAATTGGCACAAGACATCACTGCCAGAGAATTAGGCAGTTACCATAACTTACTATTTGTTGTCTCCTATCCCTTGCGCAAGTACAAGCATAGGTGCTGCTGCATGGTGAGCTTCAACAACTGATGTAAATTAAAAATAATGTAAGAAAAGCCCCAGGATTTTAGTTGCATAAGTTCTCCAATAAGTTCATTATGTCACTGCAAACATGCTTGTGCCACCAAAGGAAAAGAGGCAGGAGATTAAAAAAACTGAGAACTATCACCTCTTAGGAGCAGCACTAATTTTTTCTAGCTGAAGGTATGCCTAGAACTGCAGTTGTAGAAAAGATGTCTCCAGAAGTAAGACAAATAGTGATAACAGTGTATTGAACTCTACAAAGGATGGCGTTGATCTTGAGTTTATTGAGTATTTGTCATTTCCATGAAGTTTTTGGCACAGTAGCACCAGTAGTTGATTAGATATTTTTAAGAGAACCTCAAGAATTTAATGCTTTTTGTTATATTGTATCTGTGCCTATTAAAAGATATACTGAATGCTGTGCATAATTATGTTCATAAGAGAACAGTATTAGGACAGCTGCTGAGATTCAATTAATTTTATGGGGAGATAACAGTTTTTAGTTGACAGCAAAGTTAAGAAAGATGGGCTTGACTGGAAAAATCTGAGTCCTGGAATGTAGCTTTGTCCTTGGGCTGATGGTTAAAAGTGGCATTTCATTCTGCAGGGATTTGGGAGCCATCCTGCCCCTCCTAGGCCCAGGGGCTGCTAAAGAGTAGCATCGCCAGTGCCTGTGGGCAGCATGAACAAACTGGCTGCACTTCCAGTTGCTCCTGCTGCTGAAGAGGAACCTGCATCTGAACCTTTTCTCTCTCCTGGTCCCTGTGCTGAAGCTGTTTCAAAGAGCAGCCTGCGTATGTACTGTGCAACTCGGGCACTACTTTTAGAATCCTATATGCCTTGGAGTGAAATGTCCCTGTTATGCTCAGCCCCCACAGGTGTCCCACGGAGAGCAGAAGAGATGTCATCTGTGGGCCCTCCTGCCTTTTGCTGGTGAATCAAAGTCAACCACCTCCTGCATCTGAGTCCACAGGACCGTACACCAGCATTCCCAGTGCACTGCCAGTGGGCAGGTACCAGCATCCAACAAATGCTCCATGAGCACAGCCAGACCACAGGGGCTGCACAAGTCTTCTGATCTGAATGTGGCAGTATATTTTATTTCATCTGTATGTGCCTGGGAAAAAACATATACAAATTCTCCTTCGATAGCATAGCCACGTTAGATTTGTCCACTGTTCCCCATCACGCCCTTTCCAAAGCATGAATCAAAACCAAATGCATATTACTTTTGGCAAATGATTTCTCCCACTCTTCCCTTTCTCTTCCTCCTGCCCTCCCAGCTGACATGCAGTGACTATAGGGGGCAATGCAACCTCACCATACAGCCTGTGTACATTGGCTACATACCACATTAATAGGTGGAAACTCAAGTCTCAGTTTTTACTTCTTGCTTTTGTATAATTTGTGTCATGACAAAGATGGACTGTATTGTTACTTGGCCTCCATAAAATGGGTTTTAACTTCAGATAAGCTTTTATTAGTTAGATTATTTTTTTTTGTTTGTAAGTGAAAGTTAATAAACGGTAATTTTATTTCATACTACTAATTCAAACTAAAATTAAAATAAAACAAGACGTAAGAAACAAATTAAAATGATTTTGAAATTCATTTGCCATTGATCACTAAGCAGAACTGCTCCAAGTCTGCATGTATCTCATACTCATGTAATTCAATCTATATATTTGTCAATATTTCTGATGCAGTTTAATTTCTTCAGATCAGTTTCTTTCTGACATAATGCAGGCTTTCAGAAGTTACTCCAATTTAGAGTGCTTAAATGGTACTCTTATATTTTCTAAGATTTCATGAAAAAAAGTTTATATATTAAAAATCCTGAATAAAAGGGTAACTGTCATAACAGTAGAAAAATTAATATATTAAATTGCTTACATTTTTCTCACACTGATTGAAATGCACTTCACAGTAAGTAAGCAAAGAATGGTAACAATCATAATTTCAAACTCCTTTTGCTCAGCAGTGTATATATGTGTACCTGAAGTTTCCTTCCTCAATCTTTCTGCCTTACGTTAAGGAATAATTTGAAAATGCAGAGCTTCTGTTAACATGATTAAAAAAGCTGTTGTTACAGACTATTTTCTATTATTTTAATTTTGTGTCATTACAGTTTTTGACAGTTACTGTTTACCAGAGTTTCCCTGAAGCAAAAATGACTTAATGTTCAACACACACATTAAAATGTGTTTTATTTTAACATGTTAAAGCTAATAGAAATGTAATTTAAGCAGAAATCTGTGCTTAACAGTGCAGCGCACAGAATCTCTGAACACAGATGAAACTGGAACTTCTATTTGAAGGGAAAACAAAGTCAGCAGTAATTACCTTAATAAGAGCTATGCTATATTTTTGTAATGAAATTCAAACCCAGGTGAAGCGAATGTAGTGAGTTTTGTTGTTGAAGCAAGACATAGTTTGAAACCTGGGCTTTCATACTTGGCTTTATATGGCTCAGAACTAAACCCAAAATTTTCAGCTGAAGTTCCTTTTCAATTTCCTCACCCCTTCAAACTCAGACCTGATTGTTAAGGACATTAAGTCTCAAATTCCAGAGAAAAGTCCACTGACTTCACTGAATGCTGAAAATTCCAAGTTTCTAATCCTCTAATGTGAGCACTTCAGGTTTACTCAATAGCTTACTGACCTTTACTTAGCCATGTACACATTTCAGTAGGAATTTTCAATGCTTTTTCACTAAAAATCGTGTTCAACAATATTTCCTGATCATTAAGACCTGTGTACCTAAAGCATAGACTGCGAACATCTTCTACAAGCCCAGAATACAAATCTATACCTTTTCACATAAGCACAACCTCTTTCTTTCTGTTGTTTGTCAGATTCATGTGAAAGCCAGTTTTAATAAATCCTGGCATCAGATATTGCTGGCGAGTCTGACCAGCTATTTATGCATAACTTTCCTTTCCACTGTTTGTCTAAGAACAGTGCTCAAAGTGAGGCTAGAAAGTAATCCGTTGAGGTTGATGTGCCATGTCTATCCACAAAAAGAAAAACCCAACAGACCCAAAAGCCGCAGAATAAATTTTATAACTTTGAAGAAAGAAGTGAATAGTTGCTCGTCTGAGGACTTGTAGGGGGCAATAAAATTAAAATGAACAAGTATTCAAAATTAAAATCATGGTTACCTATTCGCTGTGGCAGAAAAGTTCTATAGTTAAACAGACTCTCACCTTGTTCTTTCTTATAGACGGCAGCTGAAGTAGATACTGTGCTGAAAATGTAAAAGGCAGAGCAGCACTAGCAAAAATTGTAGTCTATTACAAGGGAAGTGCTGAGTGACTTGATAAACTCACGTAAAAAGGGAAATTAAAAGCAGATAGCATTCACCAGAATAAAGTATGAAATAAAGAAGATACTTGCAAGAAGATGTGATATAGACCGGTGATGGTTGGAAAATTTCTGATATGGTGTCTGTTGTTAACACAGGTCCAAAAAGACATGCTGGGAATTAAGACCAGTGAACTTCATCTTGTTTCTGGGGAAACTGATTGAGAATCTAATTAACGATAGAATAGTTCAGCACATGGATAATAGTTCAGCACATGGATAAGTATAACCTAATAGGGTCAAACCTGCACAATGTCAGTAAAGGGAAAACATGCTTCTCTAACCTGCTAAAGTGCTTTGAAAAAGTTAATAAAATAGTAGATAAAGGTGACCTGGTGAACATAATTTATTTGGATTTTCAAAAAATTCCTGATACAGTCCTTCATAAAAGACTATTAAGGGAAAAATATAACTATGAGGTAAGGGGCAAAATCTCACAGTGGATTAAAAATTGAATAAATGATGGCAAAAAACTTGAACTGAAAGTCTTCTCCTACGAGTGTAAAGAGGTTAATAGTAGGATGCTTTAAAGGTTCATATTGGAGCCAGTGTTACTTAATATAATTTTTAATGATTTGGACATTGTATCTGCTAAAACTGACATTAAATGTTGGCTAGTCAAAGTGAGAAGAGTGTGAGACTGGGAGAGATTGGTTAGACTGACAACACATACATTTTAATTTGGGTAAGTGTAAATTTTGGTACTCATTTTAATGGTTATTTTCAGCTCCAACACCATATTATGTACCATTATGTTCTAATGAGAATAATTTATCTGCTTTCTGAGCAAGGATGCAATAGATATCACTATAGCACCATGATTTGCCCTCTCTAGATATGAGTAGACAGAGTAAGAGGAGAATGAGGAACCTGTCAGGTCACTGGAACTTTTCCTCATGGTAATCAGGCTGCATGGCCAGAACAAGAGCTGTGTTTATCACAAAAGAAAAAATCCTCCTTCGTAAATACTTGAATGGAAGTCCTACTCCTGTTGAATCTTTCTGGAGTGGCTATTTTTGAGGCACAATTAACTTAATTATGGCACTGAGGACATGACTGGCCCTACTGCCTGCTGTCATCTGCAACCCAAAAGGTTGTAACTGACCGCTGGTTCTCTTTGGAAGCTCTTACCAGTAAATTCCCAGCACTGTCAATCCTATCTCCTCTTTATCAATTGTCTGTAGGAACTCAATTCAGTTCTGCATCTCTTTCTGGTATGGACATCCCTGTTGGCTGTCACCTATTGAGGATCAGGAAGCTTTGCCTGATCAGGGTTGTTCAAGAATTACTAAGCTTACAGGTTCTGGGGTTTGGCTTTGAGTTTGGCTGGGGTGGTTTTGTTTGCTTTATTTTTTCCCCCACTGTCCTTTCTACAGTATTGCATTGAATTTTAAATCTTTAAATAAAGATTATTTAAAACACTACGCACTGAAGGACTAAAGTCGCATGTGGTGAGACTGTGACCTTATATTAAGCGTATTCTTCGTAAGATACTCAGTTCATGCCGTGCTGCAGGTGTCACATCCACTCTGTTGAAACTGAAGTCCATTCAGGTTTTTTTTACTTGCAAAAAAGTGAGAGCTAACAGATGATGTCTCCTTCAAAACTGATATGAGTTCATCTAGTTTTAGTATAAGCACAATGAAAAGAATCTTTTCTGTTGCTTTCTATAACTCTTCCTTAAAAAAATATCTAATTTACCATTTATACTGAGGCACAAATGCAGTCTTTATAAGATGCAACATTTTGGACTATGAGTAAGCACAGTAGGAAAAAAAGATGATTTCTTGGCAAAAGAAATGGGTGAAAATAAACCCGCTAAAAATAGCATTTATCTTGATTGGTAACTCATGCTTTTAATTTTTTTGTGGAAAATATTAATAGAGTTATTTAAATAAAAAGAACTAATGCATTTTTTTTCTCTTTTGTTGTTGCAGCCCTGTTTGTATTTACATCCAGTCATTTAATGCCCATTAAAGAAGTAATGCTATGTTAATGTAAGGGAAAAAATCAATGCTACTCAGATCAGTAGCTGTGGGGAAACAGTGCAGCAGCTGGTTTGCAAACAGCAAGCCCACATAGATCAATGAAATTACAAGCTAAATCTGCTGATGCTCACAAACTGCTCCAGCATTGTGATGTCTAACCTTTCTCAAGTTCAAGATCTCTGGCAAGCCAGCAATAGCTAAATGGAAAAAAAAAAAAAAAAAAAAAAAAAAGCAAGAAAGAAACAAAGAAAGAACATAACAGGCTGGTGGAGAATTTTAGCATGATATGTAATATTCCACTTTTGAAGTTATCAGTATAACTGCATGTTTGTAACAGATATAAAAGCCACTGTAATCTCCCAGTGAGCAAAGCTGCAATCTACACACTCTGGAGATTTTCTTCCTTAAGAATGTTCAAATCTGTCACATATTACCTTGAACTGTAACACTGGAGGGCTAGAGAGCACTTCAGTAATATGGCTGTTAATGTGAATTCCAGAAAATAATTTATCAATGAGCAACAGTACGGCTTCTACCATGTGCAAAGTCTTTCATTTTATGATGGCTGTAGCCTTTAAAATGGTTTAATTTTTTTAAAACTTGTAAATTAAACATGCAAAATATTTGACTTTTTGAATACAAGAATAATTTTCGTATTTTATGCTATTTGTATGGTAAGTGAAGGAGCCCCTTTTACCCCGAGGAAAACAACACTGGGGTTTATCAGTATCATGTGAATAACATCCGTTTCAATTTCAAGGCAGTCCTCACCCTATTTGTGCAACTTTTTTAAACATAGCAGTATTTTTCAGGTGTTCATCAGCAAGAAGACAGAGAGAACCAACCTCTGAAAGTTGCTATAAAATGGAACACATTTTTAAAAGGGAAATAGGTTCATTTCAAAAGCAGAATAAAAAGGCATCTTGAGTTTTCTTCAAATATTGACACATGTGTTTTGTGGGGGACAAAATGTGTACTTTGCAAATATACAATTCTTATTGTCTACTAATCTCCTGTTACATTACATATATTATCTAAATGCCATAGTTTGATTTTGTTCACTTGGATCTGTTTTACAGGTTGTAAATAAAAAAACATTAAGAGGTTGGAAGCATTTTTTGAGTCTTCCTGCTAGGGAGTAGCAGAACAGAAAATGGAAGTCCAGTCCTTATTAACTGTCTTCTGCTGTTGTAGGCTTGCAATATTTTACAAACCAAGAACATTCAAGAATAAAATCAACAGTGGGGTGAAGTGTGATTATTTCTTTTATTGTCAGTTTTTTCTCCTAAATCGACCATTTGGGAATTTGACGTAAAAGCTACTTTTCTTCTCTAACTTTCTCAGATACCTAATAATGAAACAAACAAACAAATGTTTTCATTTTGAAGTGTTAGATTTCTGCTTCTCTTTTGCATATAGACCTTCCCAGATACATCCAGTTTCCTTTCATTGCTGATATTTATGTTGATTTGTAACTTAACAGTGCTGCTCAACAGTGCTGACAGCTGGATAATTCGTGCTCAATGTGGAGGTAAGACTGCCTGTGCAACAGTGGGATAGCTACTAACAAGGTGGAAGTTGACCGTATACACTAACACTGCTGGTGGTGTGTGGTCACTGGTGGAAATCTCTGCTTCTACTCCACTTACTGGCTAGGAATGAGAGAAAGATGCCCAGTAGAGGCTAGAGGCTGCTGGTCCCAAGCCTGATCTAATATCCACAATGGTTGTGAGGAAATACCAGCATTTCCTCGTACGGTCGTAGGTCAGTGGCATGGGTGTGCTCACAGTCAGGATAGGACTTCTGAGAGCTTTGTGTTCAGGTCTTATTAAGGTCTCCCCCTTTATTTGGACCTTATTGAGAAAACTCTTGTGAAAATACTGGAACTGCTGAGATACATCTGAGCTAAAGAGAAGGGACCTGCTGGTAAAAGCGTGACCAGGATTTCACCAAAACTCTTTTTTGAAGCAAAATATGAATTTGCAATGAAGACTTTGAGGTCATCAGAAGAAAATGAACAACGTTCTACAAGGAAAATTGTTCCCATGAAGAAACTGAGATAAAGCAAGTATGGGAAGAAAATAAATTAACACAGTCTGTGTTCCTAGCTCAGGTTTGCATTGTCCACCTGAAAAGCAGTACTAGTCATTATTATGTTTGTCTCTTTCCATGAATAATAGTTTGGCAATCAAAGTATGAATCTTGCGCATCATAAAGGAGTGTATTATTGTAGTGGAGAAACAAAAGGGATGATGGTGGGGGTGCAATTGCATTGCTCATACTTTTTTCTTATAACAAAAACATCACTGTGCCCAGAGATCCCCAGCAATAATTCCTCTTGACTGCAATAAGTACCTACTTTTGAGGAAGAGAAAGCTGATGAGCTGCAGGCTTCCCTGCTGCTAAACTCATCTAACAACCCACTCCTGATGTTTTCTGCTTTAAAGACCAATAGGAACTTTATAGATTGGTTGGATGCTCTTCTTTTCAGCCTAGCTCAGAACCTGAAACTTCACAGTTGATCTGAAAAGCTGGATGCAGTTTGGTTACTAAAGCAGCATCAGATCTGAGCATTTTTCAGCTACACTATCACACCAGCCAGGGGGGATACATGCAGTTTTACAGAGATTGGTGTCTATAGTTCTGCCTAATCAGCCGGAATGTAAAGGGCCTAAGGGTTCTGTAGTGTGGCCTTATACCTTCATCTGTGCTATGTGGTTAGAGTTCACGTCTACAAGGAGAGAAACCAAAATCCTGAAATAAGCATCCTGAAGTATCTAAAAGCTTTTAATCTGGGCTTAGAGCAAAAATGAATTTTGAGGTTCTGATTTCTGACTTAGTCATCATTTCTGACAGTGATGAAAGTGAGAAATTGAGATTTGTCTCAACATTTTCTTTAAGGAAGAAAGACCAGCTCCTTTGACAAATAGGAGTATGGTTGGAACATCTTTTTCTCTGGTCTCTGTTATTGTCAGCAACGTGTATGTGCTGAATTGATGTAGATGAGTAAATGCTATGACAAAAGCTGTACTTTTATTATATCAGAACATTGCTGGAAAGTGCAAGCAGATACCATGAAAAACGTTGTTTTGATGAGACAGCTAGTCCTCTGATCTTGAAGAGCATATACACTGGGTGCTTATTTGGAAAGAGCAAAGTGTTTCATATCCACTCACTGATTGCATGAAAAAAATATTTCTTGAGAAATATATGTGAACAATTCATATAAGTTCTAAATTATGCACTGAGGTATTAAATGTATTTGTATACAAATAAAATAAAATGTGGTATACACCACAAGATTTTATTTTAATCAAATATCAGTCTTACTAGTGGACTTAAATGGAGCCAGAATGCTGTCATTCAAGATGTAACAAAGCCACCCTGGCTTGTAGAGCCTGAGTATTGTCTCGAATGCTACAGAACATGTTTCTGCTCTTGGTGTGTGCCAAATGTCTGACTAAATGCTTCTTGGCCCTTCTGCCAGCTTCTCATACTGCGATGGTTTCCCACTGTGTTGTGACCAGCATGGTCAGGACAAGCCTCTTCCGTGCAAGCAGCAGCAGGCTGAGAAGGGGGGTGGGGTGGCCTTGAGCTTGGTGTGTAACTGAGCTGCTGGGATAACTTCACCAACGCTCTCATTCACAAGGTCCTTCTGGAGCCTGGTGTCGGCATTATACACCATGATGGGGCCTATTTCCCCTAAAGTGTGCCTCTTTCTGCTTCACTTCGCTGCTGGCAAAGAGCACTTAGAAGTACTTTTCTGTTATTTTCACCAGAGTAATCTTAGGCTCTGTAATGGCTGATCTTACAGACACCTTCCTTTCCAGAGTGTGATTTTCCACTTACATAGAGCTGGGTTTCCATTCTGCCTCTTTGTCAATACTCTGCATTTAAAGCCGTTGGTTTCAGCTTTGCCAGTGGCTCAGCAATCTTGATCTCATAGTGAATGAAAAAAAACATTAGAGAAAGGGACAGCACTGTCCTTCCCATCATGAGCCAAGTTTTATTCTGCAGCAAGGCTGATTTGCAGTGAAAGAAATTCAGACATAAATAAACAGGGATATAAAAACATTGCCTATACAACTTTGACAACTGAAAAATAGCGTAAGAGATGTGATGAGTTAAATATGTGTTATAGATTTATAATACTAGGGCTCGTTTCTTTGTGTCTCTCTCTGTCTTGCTGTGCAGAACCTGTCTCCCTGAAACTGGAAATTAATATGTTGGATGGGCTGTCTTTGACATTAATTTTCATCATTCCCATGCTTAGCGCTCTGAACCAACTTTCTGGTAATGAAGTTCATGTTAGAAGGATGTAGTGGACTTTCATTTATCAGACAGTCCAATTTGTGTGCAAGACTAGTGCTGCTTACTTTATGTTTATTGTAGCAGGACTGCCAGTTCTGCCAGTGGTTGGTGGTCTTGTCAGCATTTCCATTATGAATCTTGGTGTTTTAGGGCTTAAAACACAACTGTTGCGTTTCAGCAGTGGTGCTGCTCAATACATGCTTAGTCAGCAAGAAATTACTTCTACAAATTTTACATTTAAATTGTTTTAGCAGTTTGATTCTTTCATTGCAGGTGCCTCAAAAATACAAAACAATGTGGGGAAATGGGAAAGAAGTAAGTTTAAAAGGGGTGCTTTTTTTTGCAAAGCTTGTGTCCTGAAAGTGGTTTAATTACTCCTTCAGTCTGCCAGTTTGTGTGTGGTTAATGTGGTTTATTCTATTAACTCAGGCAATTATGACAAGAGTAGCTACTAGAGACTGGAGGGTTTAGGTGGCTCAGTAATGACAGTCTCACTGACAACAGTTGCTCCGTTGCTAAGATTTTCGTGGTCACCTGATGATGAGCAGACCTGGACCTGTTCAGATGCCAAATCTGTCCAGCTTTCTTCATTTTGTATGTATGGAAGTTTGCCTTAATACTCAACTTAGCAAAGGGGTTTTAAACTGGATATCCCCAAGACTCTGCTTCCTCTATCAAATCGGCAGTACTGGGGTTTTTCCTAACTTTGCTGTAACCTTCAAAAATGTTGACAGGGCCCCATCTTTAACGCAATAAATGGAACATGATCACCTTTATTTTACCTCAGCACTACCTCCTATTTTTCACAAAGGGTTTCATGGAATTTTTTCAACGTTGCCATTATTTCTGCTCAAGGTACAATACGAGCTGCTGCCTTGCTGCTGGCATGTTACTCGGGCTGTAGGATGGTAAATGTGGGGCAGCTGGCCAAGTCAGTGCTCCAGGCAAGAAGCCAATGCTGTCTTCTTTCTAGTGTTGCTACTTTTTTTCCTCTCTGGTATAAGATCTCCCTTCCTCTCAAACTGATACTGAAAGACTATTAGAAAATTAATCATACCTCAGGTGTCTGGGGGAATATACTTGATTTCCCAGTCACTAATGTGTGAAAATCTTACACTGGAATAATGCCATATGTCAACCTGTGGCAATATCAGGGAAATATTGACAGCATTTCATTAATGAAATGTTGAGCTTGAATGACCTGTAGGCTGAAAATTCAGGCTACATAAATTTAAAATAGTCTCTCAGCTATCCTGTGATCTAGTGTTCCTGCATCAACAAGTATGTTGTCTCTGTGGTCAGCAGAAAAAATAGTATTGCATTAATGTAAGAAAAGCTTGCCCGAAGACTAAAACTGAAAACCCTCTCACATCGGTATGACAGTAAGGAGGGACTTTATAATCTTACCAGGCCATTTTATTTTTTCTTTTTTAGCCCTGTGATGGGGTTCCCAGTGGGACCTCCCTAAATAAACTGGGTATATGGATGCATGCCACTGAGTTTAAGCTCCTCATTGTGACGTTCTCCATTGATTATATCATGTGTGTCTTTAAGCTAAATTCATGTCAGAGTAACATTTATAATCTAATGAATACAATACAATTACAATACAAAATAATGATTACAAAGGTATTGTTTTCCAAAGTTTGTTACTGACAAATTTTACCTGTGTGTCTTCAAAGGGGGGAAAAAAAGAAGCCATGAGGAACCAGCATAAGAAGTGCAAATGTAGCAACACAGCAGAAATATTAATTAAAAGAGGTTAATTGGGTTGGGGCAGGGTGGTGGGAAATGCTCTAATCCTCTGCATTGCCATGTGATGTTACAGCGCTTGATCATTCTCAGGGCCAGGAAGAGAAGGGACTGGAAATTATAGCATGGAGGAAGAAAGACAAAGTAATCAACATTTTCATTACTTAATGTTTTCCCACTGTCCAAGGGGAGGCAGAGTGCTTGTGCTTGTGCTTGCTCTGAAAAGAGGCGAGTGTACATAGCACCAGGGTGTCTGCAGAGTGTGCCAGTCCTGTCTTGTGCAGTAAATTCCTGTGGCCAGCCCCACAGAGTAGCTAGGGTGGTGAGATAATCAGCGTAGCTTTCAACCAATAAATATGGTGGGTTTTTTATTTTTGGCCTTTATTTTGAAATTAATTTTCCTTGTTTGCAACTCTAAGTGTTTTGAGCCTCTCTTTGATAAAACAAAGTAAGATCATTCTTTTGTCCGCAACTTCTTTTTCTTAGTGACCTGGTAAACATGAAGCTTTCTCTTCCCTAAGGAGCAGCAAACAATTCCACAGTGTGCACAATCATTTGTAGAACCCTGTCTCCCACACAATTTGGGAGTTTGCAATAATCTACCGTGTCTTTCTCCACTATACTACAAAGTCATAGCTGTGGAAAGCAACCATTTAGTGCAAGAGTTTTCCAGAGAACTACCTCTCGGCAAATAGCACCTAACAATGTGTAGATTGTATGAAACACCTAATCTTCATAATCTGTCACTGAGATTCCAATCTGGGTTAAGAAACGTATAATCCACCCCAGCCGTACGAAAACTCCATCCAAAAATTGCAGGAATATAATAAAGGGTGATGATTTCTGAACTACAGGCATTTATAAGAAATAATTAACCTTCTCAGAAACCATCCCATTTTCTGTCAAAAGTATTTTAGCATTTTCACTTTAGTCAGTGTTTATGGACCTGTAAGGCTAACTATTTTTAAGGTAAAAGACTTAAAATTCTTCATTTTCTTACTTGCAAATTTCTGTTAGAATTTTAAAATCAGAAAGGTTTCTCTGCCAGCTATTGGTATTGCTGACACATGGCTTTGTTTCAGTGTCTTGCAGTCCTTGGATGACAGCTGGGATGTTCACAGTCGGGACAGTAGGGCATTTTCAATCATGGCTGGAAAGCCAGCAGTGAGAGATTTCAGAGTCTATTTTTCTGGGAAACTGATTATTTTCTTTTTGTGGAAGTGGTGGGCTGTAAAATGATACTTCACAGCAGATATAATTGTGGGTGGGTGAGATGCTGGTTCTTAATTACTCAATACTATAGAAAAGCAAAGTCCCAAACAAAACAGCCGGATTAAGACTAACGATCTCACAGGAACCTGACTCACAGCAACACACAAGAGCTGCCCTGCCATGTCTCGAGATATATATATAGAGGGAATGAAGCGGAGAGTGACAACTTAACTTGGAATTTGTTTTCCTTTTCCTCTGTCAGATTTGTTAAGTTTCTCTTAACCCTTCAATGCTGCCAACTGGTGTTTTGTCAGCTACAGTTTTAGGAGAATGTCAGCACATTCTTGATGATTTTGGTTGCCATGGATAAGTGTATTTCTTTGATTTTTCTGGGACATTGTGTATTAATAAACAGGGTACTTTACTTACTTTGTTATACACATTTAATTTCCGTAGCCTATTTGTTCCTTTTAATTTTGATAGCACAAGTACTGTAGAATGTGAGGCCACTTTAAGGACTGTCAAACTTCTGCCAACCTTTAAAGGTCAAAATCAACTGTGACACCTACAGTTCAAATGTAATTAGTTGGAGATTTACTGTGATTTTATGCCAATCTCCCAGTAGCTTAGGAGTGACATGGTATCTAACCTTTTGGGATCCCAAGAGAAGTTCAGGGGGATGTGAAGATAAACAGTAAAATATACTAGCTAGCACACTGCACCTTTCAGCAAGTCATCAGTCTCTTACACTGTGCAAGGAACAAGAGTGCGTTCAGTATTTTTCTAAAAACAAATAACTCGCCAGTCTCTGACATGGCCACCTAGTATAAAGTTGATGTATTTATTTAAAGCTTAGCTCATTCTGTATGTTCTTGGATCATTAAACTGAAGGACTCATACATTCATGATTTTTAATGAAGCATGTTTGAATAATTATGCTAATTTACAAAGCACTAGAATCAAATCAAGTGATCAAAGTTTTCATGATTACTATCGTGTTTTTGTAGCTCCCCTCCATCACTGATTTCTGGATAGACTCTAGCCCTGGCTGCTTTTTTGTCATTTATTTAGAAATTGCTGCTAATCAATGCAGAACATTAAAAAAAAAATTTTACACTGGAAAAGAAACACATTTCACATTATGTCTCCATAGTGGACTTTGTATGAGTTTGAAAGTAATATAGCTCCAGCAGACACCAGCCTAAATACAGTCTACAATCAATACTGTATTCTGCCTTGACAGAAAGCTGAATTTTTATCTGTTAAACGTGTGAGCTTGGGGCAGCTCTGTGTCTGAAGTGGTTTAAATCTGAAATGTGATGTGCTGCAAAGAAAGTTGATTGACATCTTTGTTTATTGAAAAGTATTACATGAACAACAAAACACGGCCAGATACAGAACACTCCATTGCAAAGTGCAGCTGTGTTATTTTTCAATCCTATGTGTTCTGCCCCTTTGATGCCTGTCTGATGTAATAAAACTGTAAGAATCTTCTTTGATTCAATAGTAAAAAATTTGGACAAGGGTGAGATATGGAGATATATATTGGTTGCAGGGTTTGGTGAATTTCTTTCAAAAAACAGTTGGGGTTTTTTTTGGATTAATGTTTCTGAATTTGAAAATAAATTAGGATACATTTAATAAGGAAGCTGTCTGAGGCTGCTTGAAATATCTTTAAATATGCACTGGAAGAGTGGAAAAAAGAACAATGATGACTAATCTTAAAGCATTAAACATGCAGAATAAAGAATTAAGTTACATTTAAATTTCATGTTAGAATAATTATGCTCTTCATTGAAATTTTCCCATGTTTTATTAAATCTTTATTATGTCAAGGTAAATAGAGGTTAATTCTGCTGTTACCTCTTCCAATAAAGCATTATCTTTAATCTTGCATTAATAAAATAGTAGTAACTTGCACAATGTGGGTAATCGCCATAGACTAATTTAGACCATTCTAAAATCTTGTCTTTAGAGTATGGTGTCGTTAAAAATAGATTTCACAAGAAAACATGTTATATAATGTAACTTAAAGAAAAAAGCACAATTTTCTCTTTAGGAAATTTTTCACTACCTTTCCCCAATGCGCTGATTATTGGCAATATATGTTACAAACTTAGCTCTGCTCTTCCTTCTCAGAGTTAGTTTGTCCTTAGTTACTTCATAAGTTCCTTTGACTTGCCTCTTACAGAGCAAAAGCTATTAAGTAGAAGGTGTTTGCCTTTAGCATTTTATTGTAAAGTCCACACTTTGGGCATTTTTCCGTGGTCAGCATAGAACACAAAGTCCCACATCCTTGATTCCTGTGCATCTCTCTTCCATCGTAGATACCTAGTGCTGCTCACCAAACTACATGCATTTCCAAACCAGAATGGATTCAAAGCAGGGAACAGTCAGACCTATCAGTCTTTTTCTGTCAAAGCCACATCCAGCATGTCGGATGGATCAGCTTTATCAGGGAGACAGGTACTGCTTTTCTTTGGAAGAAATAGAAGAAATTTACAGTCCTTCCTGCATAAAGTGATATAGCTTGCTCAGGGTTTCGCATACTTGTGCTATCCAACAAACAAAAGCATTATATAGTGTAAATGCAAGATGTCACCAATTGTCCTGTACTTTAAAGCCAGGAATGGGAAAACATTGCTTGACGACATGAGTTGAATGCTTTAATTTCATGTGACATGTGGATGAATTCTTCCCCAGTATTATTCCGTAGATTTACAGAATCAGAAAATAACAGGTCACTTACAGAGATTGTCCAATCTCCAAGGCTGCTCAGACAAGATTTTCCCTCTGTAAACCCATGCTGACTACTTCCAGTTACTGTCCTATCCTTTATACATTTGGAAATCTTTTCAGCAGTCATTTTCTCTGGTTTGTTTTTGTTGGTTTTGTTTCATTTTGTTTTGTTTTGTTTTCACCTCAGGAACTGAGGTGAAACTGACTTAATTGTAGTTTCCCAGATTCTCCTTCTTGCCCTTCTTAAAAACAGGAGTGACAATTATTTTCTTCCAGTCCTCAGGAACCTTCCCTAGTTGCCATGATCTTTCAAAGATAACCAAGAGTGGCCTTGCAAAGACATTGCCCAGGTCCTTCAGCACTTGTGTATGTCCAGCTTCTTTACATGATCCCTAGCCACCCTCCTGCATCGAGGGTCAGCCTGCCTTGCTCCAGGCTCCCACTGGTCTCAGGGACTTGAGATTTCTGAGGGCAAATGTTACCAGTTAAACTGGAGGCTAAGAAGTCATTGAGTACCTTATCCTTTTCTGTGTCTTTTGTCACTAGATTCGCTGCTTTATTCAGCAGTAGGCCCAAGTTGTCTGTTATCTTACTTTTGCTGCTGATATACCTGTGGAAGACCTTGTTTCCTTTAATGTTCCTCTCCAGGTTCTACTGCAGATGGGCTTTGACTTCCCTAAAGCCATCCATGCATTGCTTAGACAGTGTCTCTATATCCATCCCTGCTCACCTGTCCCTGCTTCTACCTCTTATGGGCTTCCTTCTCACATTTGAGCCTTGGACATCCATGCAGAACTCCTGATATCTTTGCTTGACTGCTGCACACTGGGTTGTACCATTCTTGAGCTTGGAGGAGGTGATGCCTGAAAATCAGCCAGGGCTTTTGGACCTGTCTTCTCCCCAGGGCTGTATCTCATAGGATTCTTCCAAGCAGGTCCCTGAAGATGTCAGAGTCTTCTCTCTTGAAGCCCAGGGTTGTAATCTTGCTTTTTTGCCTTGTTCCCTCCCATCACGATCCTGAACTCCACCATCTAATGGCTGCTGCACCAAGACCTCTCTTGGCTTTTACACCTTCAGATCCCTGATCAGTTCTTCCTCATCATTCAGCAGAACATCTCCCTTCATCACCCCTTTGCCCACATGTATCATGCAATTATTGTCAAAACGTCCTGGATTTCTTATGCCACTGAATGTTCCTCAGGTTACTTCTTCCATTTGTTTCCCTGATAAGGCTGTCTGTAGCAGACGCTGACTACAACATTGCTCATGTTGGTGTGCATGCTACTCATGACCATAAAGTCTCAGCTGGCTCCTCACTCATCCCTAGGCAGAGCTCCATGCATCCTATGTGTACGGGAGCATACAGGGAAGCTCCCTCTCCTTGCCATCCTGGCCTCTCCCTCCTGAAGAGCTGCTATCCACCCATGGCAGCACTTCAGTTGTGGGAGCTGTCCTACAACATCCGTGTGATCCCATTAGGTTCCTAGCCCCGCAGCTGCAGGCACACCCAGTATCCTCTCTTTGTTCCTTATGCTGTGTGCTCTAGTGCATGTTTAGATGCACATTACTGTGTGATCTGCCAAAACATTTTAGAAAGTTTTCTTAGCCCTCAGCAAAAACAGATTTCCCAACTCAAAAGAAGACTAGTCTGTGCATGCACACATTTTCTTTTCTTTTTTTTTTTTTTTTTTTGGGGGGGGGGGCGTGGCTTCATTCAACTTAAAGGGATAACATGCATTTATTGGACTTTAAACTGCATGCTGTGGTGTTTTACTGGTTCATTTATACCACTATCATTTTGTTTGTTGTTATTGGCTTTAATCTTTGTTTTCATCAAACTATAAAATTCCCCATTGAGTTTTGTCAGGTTTGCGTAACAAATCACTCTTCACATTTTCCCTGCACATTGCTTTTCCATCTTGCTAGCTTCTGTGTAAATTCCTCCTCAGACACTCGAGTAAGTAGATGGTCAGTTACATTTCACCATGTACCCTATTTCATTATCTGGAGTGTCTGTAAAGTTATTATTTTAAAAGCATTAATGTCAATAGATCTGTAAAAGGCATTTACCAAGCAGCTTCAGTGCTGGTAGGAAAGGAAGAGCTCATTTTGAAAGTGTTCCTGAGAACCATGTGGAGAATAGGATAAGGCTATACTTCCGTGCTAGTACAGCAATACAATCAGACTACTAGAGATGTGCTGTGGCACGCAGGACTAATTTTCCAAACTTTCTTCCTGCATGTCTTTTCAAGATAAAACCCAACTGAGAACCCCCTGGGTAGCTAACTAAAGTTACTCAACTAAGCCTTGAGAGATGTCCAGTGAATGAAATTACAAAATAAATTGTTTTTTTTAAAATAAATAATGTTACAATGAAAGACTGCTAGACTACTATGAGTGGTTATAGGGTAGTAATATGCAGTCTTAATTAGCTATTTCATGTGTAAATTGTTTGTAATAAACCTGGAAGTATGAAAGGCTTGTTAGGATCCAGGCTTATTCTCAGATTTGAAATTCAGACATTGTGTATTGAACCATTTGCTAAAATTCATATCTTGTTTCTCTGTAATTTATCCTTCTAATGCATCAACTTCCACCGTTATATTGAGCTGCACTATAATGTTTAAAGACAAAGAAACAGGACAGACACAAAGCTTTTTGAAAGAATATGGTTGAAATTTACTTGTGTTTGCCTCAGCTTCTCTTTGGAATACAGGAACTGTTCATACCTGAAATTCAACGGCAAGCCCCTGAGATGTGAACTGACTGAAAGTGAAGCAAATATTTGCATAAATGTCCAAGAGGTGGTTTATATGGTCCCACTTTTCCATCTTCTTTTTTTTTTTTTTTTTTCTTTCTTTCTGGCTGTGGGATGACCTGAAGCACGATTTTGCTTGTCGGACATGTTTTTGGGAAAGGAGCCGTTTCCCTTAGTGTTTTACAAGCTCTGGTGCCAGAGAGGTGGTACATAAAGTCTCAGCAAGTATCGAAAGCTGTTTTTAAAGTGGAAATATTCAAAGCATGCAGTAGTCTCTAAGCATCTGTTCCAGGGACACATTAATGCGTTTGAAAGGATATTAAAGCTTAACACAGAGGGGAAAAAAAAAAAAAAAAGTCCTAGTGGCAAGATGTAAAACTGCTTAACAGAATTACATCCAGAACTTTGTGTATTTGATCTGAAAAAATAAATCATCTTACAGTTGCTCACATTAAAGCTGCATGTCAGTTTGGGAGCTTTTAGGATCTTGGACAGGTTTCATTTTTCTGGTTCACATAAGCTCTGTGTGTATTTGTGCAACTGCTGAACCTCAGAGCAGGATTTCTGGTGACCCTATGCACTGTTTGAGGATTTGTCTAATGTGCAAATTTAAGACAATCATTATGTATAGTAAAAAATTATTATCCACCTTTTTCCCCAGTACTCAGTTGCTAATAGTGGTCATGGCTTGATTAAGAATCCTTCTCAGTTTAATGCTTCCAATTAACTTGCATGGTTTTGTGGCTGACTTGATGGCCTAGATAAAGCACAGGCTCTTCTGAGAGAGATACTGAGCCTCGCTTCTGGACTAAGGGATAAGGGAAGGCTTGAGCTGCGGTTCAGCCCTACCTACTGGTGGATTAGGAATGTCATTCAGACTTGAGTAACTCCAGACTCTTTTTAGGAGGAGGATCAGATTAACATGCAGAAAAGTGGAGCACTGAGACAAGAGTGAAGCATCTTGTAACAAACGCAGTGGCTTGAGACTTGGTGTGGGCTTTTGCCCTAAATTGTGTCCAGTTGGTAGGTCTGAAAGGAGGCGAGGGCCTGGTAAGGTCTGGGGGATCAAAGGCAGAGGCCATGCCTGGCGCGTTCCTCTTTTGGCCTTTGGACCATTGGCTGCAGAAGTGGCAAAATCCTAGACAGGTTATTAAAATCTGTCCTCTGAGTTAGGGTTACTTTGGTGCAGAATTCAAAAAATTAAGATTATGAAAAGCAGAAGGTTATAGAAAGAAGAAGCAGGCCAAAAATTTGTCCTTAGCCTTCTGTTGCCTTGGGCCTCACAATTTAGGGATGACGGTTAACTCAGTGGCTAGGGGGCAGAAGTACTGTGGGTAGAAGACGTAAGTCCTTTTTTTCCATGAGCCAAGGAAACTTGGATACTTTGCAATGGCAATCTCTTTTGCTACATGAAATAAATATGACAAATGAAAAGGAAAGAGCAAACTGATTACCCTAATATTAAGAGCATGAAATGGAATTTATAAATATCTTTGCATGTTCAACACCCAGTCCTGCACAAGGCATGTTAATTTAATGCTTGTCACAGAATTGGAAACTCATCTAATCAGAATGGAGCCTTTGAGATGTTTCACACCTACAAGTGCATCAAGTGGCTAAACCTTACACAGTCTTTCACCATGATATGACCTACATATCTCATTACAGCACAGTGTTCACTACATTTGTTACAAGAACATTTGCATGACAAAAACACGATTATTTTCATATATAACAAATGTTAAAATGTATGCTACATATAGATGTAGTATCTAACTTGACAGATCATTTACAATTATTCTTAATTCAGGGTAATACTTAATATCAGTAGTTTAAGGACACTTCAGCATTTCCACTCCTAAATATCCTTTTTCAAAGCTAAGTTGATGGTGCCTTACATACAAGCATAGTGCTTTCAATGAATAGGAAAAGAAATATGTCTGTAGGTAGATGAAAAACAGTTATAAAACCCCTTTTCTTTTTTAGACAATGGGAAATCTGTATCTACCTAAATGCTTCTGAGTGTTAACCATGTCTGAATGCTTAATGTTGACTGCTTTAATGATGATTGTTCAGTACTCATACAAATGTTTTGGCACCAAGTAATATCTTGTTTGCTTGTGTGGATATAATCTGAAGGCTGCCGCAACATCTAATAAAACTGTTTTCACTCAGAGAGGCATATAGGCAGGAACAGAGTGCTGTTAAAACACACAACATCCAAAAAGAAATTCACCACAGCCAGTAATGAACATGCACCTCCTTTATTTAACTTCAGGTAAATTTGTTGCACACTTTATAAAAATGTCATTCAATGCCTCTCTCATAGATTCCAGTATACAGGTATGGTTTAAGATGAAACATACTATATCTAGATCTAGTCTTATTGCTGCAACATCTTACTTAAAAATATTCCTGAAAATAACTCCAAAGAGAGTAAAGCAGGGCAAAGTGCTGAGATCTGAGTATATATGCACATCAAGACTGTAACAGTTTCGTATCTGTAATGCTCCTAGTGAAGAAAACTAGTTCTGTCTCCAAGGTCACTGGTGTCATTTTTAGGACTAATCAGCAGTGATTTGTTGAAAACCTTTGTCCTGCAATTGTCTTGGATTCAAGTCAATCCAACTGCTCTATATAAGCATTATGCCGTGATGCAGGACTCCACCCAGCTAAACCACCTGCTGAAGTCAGGTAACGAGATATAGATGGCAATGAGGAATTCTTCTCTCTTCGCAGCAAAAAATTGTGCATGCACATCTGCATATAAATACATCTGCATTTAGGTATGTGCACATATATATATCACACAAAATTATATGCTTCTTACATGTGTTGGTATTTAGTATGTTTTCACAGTAAATGGAAGTAACAGCTGCTTCATTCTTAACATTAGTTACTCAGCATTTGAAATTAATGTGCTGTTCTTCTACATCTGAAATAAGACAGGAAGTATAATAATTAGGTAGGTTTGAGATTCAGAATCCTCCGGAATGTAGACTATTTAACTAATTAGTATAGTATACAGAAATTTGATGCAACTGTACAAATATATGCACATCTCTTTTCTTCTTTCTAGTGAGGCAAAGACAGTGTGGTCCCCAAAGGAGATTGTCTTTTTTTCCTGGTATGTTCAACCATTTTTAGCATTCCTTAGTGGTGCACCAAAAGGGAGAATTATTTTATCTCTGAGGGGTCCTGTGAATTTCATGCAATGTGGGCTTCTGTGAATAGAGTTCAAAATGTATTAGAAAAAACAGGTTAATTTTTACAGTAAGAGGTTGAAATGTTGAACTGCCCTACTGTGGCAATGTGAAGCATCCCACAGATAGCTGTGGGGGACTGAACTCCTAGAAGCTACACAGAGTATAATACTATTTACTGTTTTAATTGTGGGCAAGAAGTCTTTTCCTTTGTTGGAATCTGTAATGCCCCTTAAAATAGAAATAGCGTGATACTTCAGAATATTCTGCTTAATGTATTTTATGTCCTTAATTTAATGTTTTTACTTTCTGATTTGTTTGTATTCAGAATAGCAGTAATTGGCAGCTGAAGTTGAATCATAGCATCTGGGTTGTAGTCTATTCATGACATCAGTGTATTTTTACTGCTTGTAAACATGCCCTCAGATCGTCACAAAATGTCACAGAATTTGAATAACTGGAAAAGCAGAGAGAATTTATGCTACCATTGCTCCAAACACTACGCGCTGCGTATGCTGATGGTGGTGATTGAGTAAGTGTCAGCCTGGCCCAGAGGAAAGGCATGAATGGAACTTATCACCTTCCTCCTCCTCTTCTTTCCCGAAGTCTGAAGTTCAGAGTAGTGAAGAGGAAAAGAAGAAAACCTTTGGGGTTATGACTGGTATGTGGACTGAGAAGGGAAAAGAGGTTTTTAGTCTGAGAAAGGTGAAGAACCTTTTCAGAAAATTGTGAGGATCTCTACTGCCTTCAGAGGGTTTTATTGAATACTATGGGTTTACTATATGCTTCTGTCCACTGTCTAGTCACTCTGACAATGACATTTCATCCTGTGAGGGTCATACTCCAGGGACTGAAAGACACTGTTCTTATAGTGTAGACTATAACAGATTTATTACTTGGTTTGGGGCTGTAGGCATTTTATAACTCAATACGCTTTTACAATTTACGAAGAACATTATAAAACTCAAGGTAAATAGATATGTATATTCAGACCTACACATGTACTAAGCAGAGGACCTAACTGGTCGATTTAAAGGGGAGCCAGGAAAGACAGCAACTCTGTAGGTCATGGAGCCCAAACTCCTTGATGGAAAGAGGCACAGTCCCAGCACCACAGCAACCAATGCTCCAGGCCAGAGTGAAGTCCTCAAGACATCGTAACAAGCAATTACAAACAGACCTCTAGTAGGCAAGAAACCAGTGATGAATGCTACACATGTAATGACGACTTTGTAAGCTGGCAAAACACAGGACATATTTATAACTAAAGGAGACATTTGATTCTGAAGTATCTTGAAAAACTGAAAAATGCTTTCTTACTTGGTTAGATATTTAGGGATTTTTTTTGGCTGCAAATAGCATGAGCCTTGAAGGAAATCTGATTAATTCCCTTGGTCATTTTCAAAAAATGTTGATAGTGACATATTTCTTCATCAAATTTGCTCTGACCTTGAAGGGGCAACTTTGCAGACTGGAAAGCAGCACAAATTTGGTAGCAGCATAGTCCTTAAACTCTGAGTGTGTCTTTCATTAATTCTTTTAAAAGCTGTTGTGATCTGGCTGAGTTATGAAGCTCTAAGGCTGTGGTCTTCAAACGTGCGTCTTGATCCTGAACTAATAATTTTCCTTATTAATATCTTGAAACTCTATTTGGGTTCATGGGTTGGCTAAGCTAAGCTACCTTCTGACTATTTTAGTTATCTTCTGCTTACGTGTTTGTCTCAAATGAACTACTGAAAGCCTACTAATTACTCAGCAATGTGAAAACTGAAAACTGTTATAGAAGTGTTTCCTAAACAATATTACCTGATTCAAAATCAGCAAAATTCCTGTCTGGGTCAGTGTCAGGCTTAAGGTCTAGTATCTTCTAGCCAAATCTCAGCTGGAAAGGGAAACCCAGATAATTAATCAGTATAAATCTGCACCTGTCTTTACTCTGGTATAAATGGAGTACTTGGAGAGCATGGCCCAGAAATCCAAGTATCACACAGAAATCTGAAATTTTCCCTTTTGGTGCCTGTTTCTATCCTTGGAACATTATAAGATATTAGACCTTATAATAATGCCATCTTATATAAAAGTCTATTTTAGGTCACTTTTAGAAAACTTTATCTTACTTCTATGGGCAACTCGGGGCACTTAAGAGAGAGAAAGGCACAGAATTAATTGCCAGTAATTCCCTAAAACTTGTAACCTCCTTTAAATAGTTTTAAAAGATATTTTGAAATAGTTATATAAAAATATCCATATAAAACCATCTGTCATTTCTGTTTGTTGCCTTGGAAAAATATGTTATTCATGCTGAAGGGCATGAGCCCTTATGACTTGGAGCTTCAATTGTACCCCTTCTAATTATTTGTGAAAAGTGTGCTCACCAGGAAAGTTAGTCAATGATTAATTTTTTTGTGTAGTTTCCATCATTCAGTGAAAATATAGTTAATTTCTCTATTAAACACTAAAACAATAGCAGCTTTTTGACTTGGAACTCACCATCATTTTCACAAAACCATCAGGGGCTGTTAATATATTGATGAACATGTGGTGACAACATTAGCTATAAAACCCCTTTGAGAGTTGCTGGGGAAAAAAAAAAAAAGAGAACTCCAGATTCAAGTAAAACTTACTGCTTTGTTAGCCCAGCATGAGGAATTCCTGATTCCCCATTTGTCTGCTGTGTTTAAATATTATAACTCAAATATGCTTACATAAAAGCTTATTGATTGGAAGAATCACTTGCTTTTTGTGCATTAGTTAATCAGGCTGCTGTTTTGAAATCTTTCCAGGAACCCACAGTGGAAACTTCCCTAATCCATCTGTTTAAGTCTCAAATGGTTTCACTGCTCCACTCACTTACCAGCACTGCTGGAATGTTAGTGCTTTATGATTAAAGGATATTGTTGTTCTTTTCATCCATCATCCTGGAGTTTGCTATTAATAATATAGTTTGTTCTTTTTTTTCTCTTTCTTTCTTTTCTTTTTTTCTTTTCTTTTCTTTTTTTTTTTTTTTTTCTTTTTGGCTGTTTCCTTGAAAAGCTGCTTAGATTTTCTGTTCCTCTCTGTCTTGTTTTTCCTTTTTCAGATAGGTCATTTTCAGCAACTTAAGTTAGATGGGTAAAAAAATAAAAGGCACTAGTGCTTCCTGGAAAGTATGCACTGCCTTTCAGTATTTGAAAAATGAATGGGAGAAAGACAAAACAAAATTAAGCTAAAATATTAGAGAGGGAAAGGTGGGATTGTAATAGGAGACATCAAATTGTACAGAACTGTCTGTGACTCCAGACACATGTATGTATTATGGTTTCATACTCATGGTAATATCTAAAAGCATTTTTTTAGCATCTCTTTGTGATTAAGTTATATTATGGGGAAAAATCTTAGGTTTAATTTTCATTGAGGTATACTACAGTACATGAAAATACTCCTAATGTTCTGTAAAATAGCTAAGCTATATTTGGATATAACTCCTGAGGAGTGACACTTCAGATAAAATGAGGAAACTTTTCGGCTTTTCTTGCTTTGTCCAGGGAAAAAGAGGCTTAAATTAAGAAAGCAGTAAGTGTTTTGTTTTTTTCTTTTATAGGTGGATTGAGTCACAGGTATTAAAGGAGACATTAATCAGGCTGTTGTGAAAGATCTGATACTAGCTTTGGTCAAAGGGGACGAGTGTCATCCTGAGAGTGTTCCTATCTGGGGCAGGAAGCCAGCGGAGCAAAGCCCCGAGAACATGCCGCGACACTTCATATTCAATCCACACACCTATAAAGAGATGAAAAACGAGTCTTGTCCAAAGCTCTTACCCCAGCACCTAGTGACAAAAATAAAACGTGAGCTTGGGACCAGGTTTCTCTGGAGCTGATTTTTTTCCTTTTTTCTTTCTTTCTTTTTTTTTTTTCTTTTTTTTTTTCTTTTTTTTTGTTTTGTTTTTTTTTTTGACTCTGCAACAGGCCTCTGGTGGTTACAGGTATTGATTGTCAGAAAGTAATCTCTTCAGGTTTGGGGGCATGCTGGATCCTGGAGTACATTCCTTCCCCTCCAAGGACAGGTTGAGCTTTTCATACTGTCCACAGTGGCTCACTTAGCAGTTGTCTAGCTTCTTTGTCTTTACTGATGTCCCTGTTTGTGGGAGGCATATAATTAAATCTCTCTTAGAAAAAAAACCCAAAAAACCAACCAAACAACCACAAACCAAAACATTGCTAGTCTTGAATTTTCTGCCAGTGCTAAAGGTTTTTTACCCCATTTTTTTAACCCTCATTTTTCTTCTATAATCATTATTTGATTCCCTCTGGCTGCCTGCTACTTATTTGTAGTAGTACCATTCATCCATTGAGACCTTTCCATCTGTCACACAGCTTTGCTTTCTTTCCCCAGAAGCTTTCTTCTCCTACTGTGCCATGCTTGATTTTTTGGGTTTAGTTGTGTGGTTTTATGCTCTTTTCAGTAATTTAAAAAATGCTTCAGTATTCAGAACAAATATAACAAGAAGGAGAAGAAAAATCCATAGCACAAGAGCAGCTCAAACCCAACATTTTGCACAGAGGGAGGATAAGGAGATTGAGATTCCGGCTGCATTAAGGAATCAATAAATATAGCCACTGTATAATTGGTGGTAGACCCTGCTCTCTCTGAACTGTTGTTGTTGCCTTCAAAACCTTTCCAGTTTCGTGCTAGATAAATAGATGATTTCAGAAAATTTTGCATTCCCTTTACTGTACTGATTCCCTTTTGTGTATCATTTATAAAGAATATCTGATGAAGTCCATACATACTGAGGTACAATACTGTGATTACTTAAAGGAAAGAATGCTTTAGAGGGCCAAACAGTCCCCTACTAAAGTGAAACCAGGGTTACATCTTACATTTAAAATAAAATGAGCAATTTTCATATGCAGAGGTTAGCTATTAAAAAAACATGCAACACTTGTTAGTGTTTCCCAGGTGAAACATAGGCTGGGCTAGAGCCAGCAGCACAACCCTTCAGAAGGACTGGGTTTGCTCTGTGTGTCTTCAGGTGATGTATTTAATTGCTGTTGTGGTCTAAATGGGATGTTCATGATTCAGCAGTGTGTGTGGTGGGTTGGCCTTGGCTGGATGCCAGATGCCCACCAAGCTACTCTATCATTCTCCTCCTCAGCAGAACAAGGGGGGAAAAAATAAAATGGAAAAAATCCCGCTTGTGGGTGAAGATAAAGACAGTTTAACGAAGCAACAGCAAAAGTCACTGATGTGGAAGCAAAGGAAAACAAAAGATGTTATTCTGTACTTCCCATCAGCAGGCGATGTCCGACCACGTCCCGAGAAGCAGGGCTACAGTACGTGTAGTAGTTGCTCTGGAAGACAAATGTTGTAAATAGCAAATGCCACCCCCCACCCCCCCGTCGCCCCCCCTTCCTCCTTTCTCTTTATTGCTGAGCAGATGTCATATGGTATGGAATATCCCTTTGGGCAGTTTGGGTCAGCTGTCCTGGCTATGTCCCCTCCCAAGGTCTTGCCCACCCCAGCCTGCTGGTGAGGGGGCAATGCTGGAGACACAGCCCTGATGCCGCGCCAGCGCCGCTCAGCAGCGGCCAAAGCACCGGCGTGTTCTCACCGCCTTTCCAGCTACCAGTACAAGCGCAGCGCTGTGGGGGCTGCTATGGGGCTCAGCCAGGCCCAATACAGTGTGTCAAGTGTATCTTAGTTTTTGATGTGAGCAAGACTTTTACATCTGCTCCACAGATGTACCTTGCAGTTGACTTAAATCTCAAACCCTTTGTCTTGGAGAAGATCTCACACAATTACATACTTCAAAAGTGTATTTTGAGCCTCTCTTTATTAATGTTCTTTTCCTCTTATGCTTCACATTGCTGTTTCTCATGATGTTTCAAAAGTTCCTACAAGTTTGCCATCAATCTTGGGATTAGTAAAAGAGTTTGTGATGTATTCTGGAAAATCCTTCTTTTAGTAGAAATATCTCCACTACTTATAAAATCACTTCTCTGGGTACATGGGAAGTACTGATAGTCTCCAAGGTAATAGAAAAGCTCTGTGTGTGTTGGGACTTGAATGGCAACCCCGGAAAGTTTCCTTTGCTACCAGCTGTTTTGTTGCACTGTTCTGAGATTGAGGTGTACGCGGGGAAATGAGAAGCTTCGGTACACACTTGTATTAGCAGATGTCTAAAAATGTAGGTATTTTGCAAAAATTCTATTTGTAAATCGTTGCTGCTACAAAAGTAAAGGTGATTTGGACCCAGCTCTTACTTTACATGAACTTTATGGTGTTTTGCAAAGGAAAATAAACTTGTTCCTTTTCTGGGGTAATTTATGTGAGAAAAAATGAGTGAGAAGGGGGAAGGGGCAGGAATGGGAGAGAGACAAATGATTCCTTCAGTCCATCCTGACAGCTGAAAACTTTTCTGTGTTTCTCCTCAAGAATAAATGATTGAAAAATAAAAGGGCTGAAAGTGCTTTTTTTGTGTGTGGTCCCAAATTTTATGGTAGCAGTACAGGATCAGTGGGTACCGGTCATTCATTTTTGTCCTGCCTGCTTTGAGTGGGTGAAATTTCAGGAGACATTTGCCCAGGGAATCTAGCTCAGTTATTCATTGCTATTACTTTTTCTTGCAGAAATTTAAGTCTGTTGCTTCCTTTTTTACACAAAACAGACTTGGAAAATAGATTATTCTCTTCTAAACTGCAGCCAGTGCTCAAGTGCATCCTTCCATTTTCTCTGATTTGAGGTTAAATGTGGCCAGTTGCGTTAGTCTTTCCTTGCAGGCCTGGTGATTCACATGGCACTCCAGTTGGTCCACTTATCTCCAACATGAGGACTCAGAGGTACATGCAAAATTCAGATGGCACTCTCTAGGTAGATAGATAGATAGATAGATAGATAGATAGACAGACAGACAGACAGATAGATAGATAGGTAGGTAGGTAGGTAGGTAGATAGATAGATAAATATTTTCACCTGCCTTGCAAATGTTGCTAGTTTTTTTTCTTGCAGCCACATCACATTTTTTGGTATTTGTTAAGATTATACCTATTCTTAAATTTTCTACTCATTTGTGTTAACTGGAAAGCAAAGAGTAAACTTGAGTGGCAGTCTTCAAAGTGTGATGATGAAAGCAGTGGTCTTACAACTATGAAACCCAAATACAAACTAGTGGATGTGGTAGGTCAAACAAACGACCTGTCTAGTCTTCTGATTTAGTTTTAGGTAGTCCTGCAAGGAGCATGGATTAGACTTGATGATTCTTATAAGTCACTTTCAATGCAAGATATTCTATTCTATTCTATTCTATTCTATTCTATTCTATTCTATTCTATTCTACTCTATTCTATTCTATTCTATTCTATTCTACTCTATTCTATTCTATTCTATTCTATTCTAATTCTATTCTATTCTATTAAAATCCATCATGAAAAGTTAACATCAGTGGGATTTCCTACATGTATAGGAATATAATCTCATAATATAATAAGAGTCAAGAGCTTGGTGTCATTGGCTTGCTATTGGCCCTGTTCTGCAACTGGTTTATTCCACTATATGTAACCTTAATAAAATGGAGAGGACAAAGGGGTGTAGTGGTGTTGTCGCTTATCCTGGGCAATTGGTAGCACTGGATGAAGTTATTTCAGTATGCACTGGGCTCCTATTGTCTTGCCAAGAATAGAAAAAAATCTAAGTGAAGTCTGCACACAGAATACCTGAACAAATTTATTATTTTTCTTCATACAGGACTTAACAATTCTAAATCTACACTATTAGCTGAAAGTGACCCAAATGATGACAGAGATTCCCAGGGAGAAGTCTGGACACAAGAAGGACTCTATCTTCAAGGGTATGATCAAGTAGGTTTTTTTCATAGGCCAATTTTTTCTAAGTCATTATTTTTCAGTAGAGGTGCATAAAATCCTTTGTGTATAGTACTAATTTTTTTTTTAAAAAAATCTAATTCTGCCTTTGTGGATAGTACTTTTCGCCTCCTTCTCCTACAATAAACTGAATGGCTTTAGCTATTAATAGAATATTTTGTTTAAAGCCTGTTTTTCTCTTCCTTCCTCCTTCATGCCATCACTTTAAGACTTCAGAGCCATAGACCAGAGTGCTTATATTAAATGAATATATTTGACAGGAGTTAAGTCTTTTGGGCATTGCAATAGGTTTTCCTAATCTTGGCATGTGAAGACTGAGACTGTTCTTTGACACCAGCAGCAGAGGATGTGAGCACAGACACTTTCAGGGCATCAGAAGTGTCAGCATAAGGAAAAATCAGCAAAAGTAGACAGTGTTGAGGTAATTTTCCCACACCATGCCATGAATTTAGCCAACTCCTGCTCCTGTGAATTCTGGGCTGACAGAGTTTCCTGCTTTGTTGCTAAATATCACATAAAGTGTTCTGTCAGCATCAAGACTTGTTCAGTCCCCTTATGTAGTAAAATAAAAATATAATCCTTATGCCCATGTTTGAAATTTGAGCATAAGTTAAAGAAAAAAAAAAAAAAAAGAGCAAACCTTTTCAACAGGCCAAGACTGCATTTTGGAGGTTCATTTTTCAGAACATCATGTAGTCAATGCTGTCGAGAAGAGCTGAAGGCAAAAGATATGTAGGGCACAAGTACTAAAATTTGAAAATCTTATTCCCATTAAAATGCATGGGATTTCTGCCAGTTGCCATAGACATCAGTGGCAGCAACATCCTGCTATTTTTTTCTGTTTTTACTTTCTGCTTTCCTCATCTTTTTATTTATTTTTGAATCCTGAGAAAACGAAGTAAAACATACGCTACTAGAACAGTTTCCATGGTTTATGTCCCAGATCTCCTAATGTTATTAGGGTTATAATTATTTACTTATGCTCCAAATTTTATGGTGATGACTAGAGCTTACAGTCAGGAAAATCCTAGTTACAGTTAGGTTATAGACAGCTGATCTCATGAGTAATGATAAATGTGGTTATTGCTGCGAGTTTTTCTGCATTCAGCTGGGTTTTTGCTAAGGTACTTAAGGGCAAAAGTGTTTGAAAGGCTGGGCTCTCTTTTTGTGTGAAACAAACATTGACAAGAAAGTGAAAGCTCTGAATCACCAAAGAGAGATTCTAATTTTAGCACGAGTTTGAAAAGGAATATTTCTGCACCTGAGAAGCTTGACATGTATGCATTATTGGGTAAGTATGGCTGCCTTACATTTGTTTGCACAGAGTCATGTCTTCTGTATTTCTTCATCTATTTTGAACTTCTAACATATTTTTAAGTCATATTTTGCATGTCATCTGGATGCAATATTGTTGCTCAGCTGTGCACCGTGGTCATCCCTATGAAGTGAAGAGACCCACTACACAGATGCAAATGCCTGAGAGTAGAAGCTAGAAGCAGCAAAGGGATGCAGAGTCGGTTTTTGAAGATATTTCACACCCACCCAACCCCTGGCCCCTTTTATGTCCCCAGTAAATGTCTCTGAGTCAGAATTGCTGCTGCTTCTTTGCATGCTTCAGCAGCAGAGATGTAGAGAGGTTGTCATCCACCCTTCATCCCAGCCACTGCCTGTGGGACTGCCCAGAAGGTTCCTCTCTGCCAGGGTTTGTCACTGCTGCTTGCCGAGAGCAAAAGGTGGGCCCTGGGCCTGGGAATCCAGATATCAGCAATAACCTCGCTGGCTCCCTGGGAACTTCTGGCTGGCTATTTCTATAAATATATCTCTATTTCTGCAGCACCCTGCTCAGGAAAAATATTGGCTGAAATGTGTCAAGAAACACAAAGACCTTGATTGCACTCAAAGCAGTAAAACTTCCAGCATTAGGAATGACTCTATCCAGTACAGAGAGAAGCTGCTTAGTGTATTTTTCCCAGGTGTCTGACCATTGCCTAGAGATCAATCTTTGACACTTGGATTTGTCAGAGTAAAGGATGTCCTCCTGTGAGGAAAGGGGGATCCCGAGTTTCTCCTTTCACTCCTCTTTCAGTCAATGCTGTTCTGCAACTCCCATGTAAGTAGATTCATTTCAACTCAAAATGTGATATAGCTTCTTTCCCTTTAGGTGATAATACTTCTATGTTACAAGAAAAAAAAAAAGCCTTTTAAAAAATATCTTCTCATCCTTCTGACCTCTAATATAAATGTCATGCTTTTTCTCAGTATTGTGTCATGCTTTTTCTCAGTATTGTAGTTAAAAAAAGGGGTCAAATGGTTTTATTGTGTGGATTGATTAAAAAAAAACAAGAAACCTAGATAACTTACTCCTGGAAAACATAGTTTCCTGAAAGTACAACATTTTTCTTCACCTCATAAATATTATACAGGATCAACACTTGGAAGTAAATAAAATGTAATTACTATTGATGCTTTCTACAATGTTTAGCATCTTTAAATGATAATCCAGGCTTAAATCTTTGTATAAACTAGACTGAGTAATTTTACCTTAATTACTGTGTCTTTTGTTTGTGTAACAACCTATGCTGAATTTTTTTTAAAGCAAGTTAAATATACAGAGTAAAACAAGCTGCAAGCACACAAGTTTAAGAATGATTAACCTAGCCCTTGCAGTGCTTTTCTAATTTTTTCTGTATGGAAAGATCGGTAGAGAAGTCTGGTGAGATCAGACCTGAACGGTAGGTTACTCTAGGATGTGCGGAAAACCATGAAACGTCTTGTTGTCCTTTCTCATGGTACCATTTCTAATGGAATAAAAGAATACCTTAAGCTTCTCTGCTTGTAATGTAATCAGTTTTAAGACAGCTTTTTCAAGTTAGAGCAAGAAATTACTTGACCATTTCCCCCATCCAGCCTCCCCCTGCCCCTTGTAGTTGTGGGGTTTTGTTGAGTTTTTTGGGGTGGTTTTTTTGGTTTTGGTTTTTTGGGGGTATTTTTTGGTTTGGTTAATTTTGGTTTTTGCCGCTGGTAAAACTGTAACTAGGTTTTCGGGGAAAGTACATCATCCAGCACTTCCCAATGCCTTTCCCTGAAGTATTTCTTTTGTCTGTCTCTATTACACCCATGTGCAGTGACACAATGTTTCTGCACAGTGGGAGCTTGCAATCTCTGAAGAGGCTTTCCAGCATTGCATTTTAGACTTAAATCATTACAATCTTCAATAGCTACTTGGATTTGAAAAACTAGCACATTATTATTCTCTGGACTGTCTGGATGTAAAAAGAGGCTATTTTCTTGCTTCCTTTTACTTATTTATGTCCCTGGGTACACATTGCCCTTACACCTAACTTTAGTTTGTTTGTATCTCAATCGGAGCTGCAATTCAGCTGTCTTGTGCTGTTTGTGTTTTTCTTTCATGTAGGGTTTTACATTATAAATGAGAACCCTTTGTCAGAGAGATTTATATTTTGGTTATACTTAATGCTTTTGAGTCACACATCCTTTTTTGTATGTGTAATTATCATAGTTATTATTACCACTAACATAGTGCAGCATATTGTACGGTAAGTTACAATAAATGTTACGATGTGTAGCATAACAGATGTTTGATAATGTGTCTATGATTTTTAAATGCCAACAAGTTGCATAGTTTCATAGGGCATTCAAGTTATCTCATCTGATATCCTGTAAACCACACGCTGTATCCGTTGTATCCGTTGCATGAGTAAAACACTATCCTGAGCTCAGGGACTTTGGTTAGGTTAATTTCTCATGGGACACAACTGCTGTTTCCTCTGGAGAGAGGAGGAGCGATCAGGATGCTGCCAGCACCTGAGGACTCTACGTCTTGAGTGGAAACAAATTCAGGAAGACTTGCCCAGGTGATCCTGGCTCTGCTCCGCAGCCCTCCCTGCAGAAAAATGGCTTCAGACTCATCCTGAACTGACCAGAATGGAAACTCCTCTCTAACCCTAAGCTTGGTTCATGTCTGACCCTGGACGTGTGAGCAAGTGATGGTCAAGCTTTTAAGAAAGTTAAGGGAATCAAAAAGACAGTCACACATTATCACAGAGAACATGCATTTCAGCCTTGTGCTTTTTGTGTAACAATTACAACTTCTTCTACCCTTCCCCCCTCCCCCCCCTTCAATTTCCTTTTTGATTTTTAAAGGCTATAACCCAAATAAACATTAAAGAGTCATAGTATAGACATTTCTAAAATAGACAAAGTAGAAAGTTCCATTTATGTGGACTGCTGTTCTGCCCATGTAGCAAGGCAAGCACCCATATAGGCCAGCGACTCCAGTCTTTATTTGGTCTGGCAATGCATACAGTGATCTTCTCTTACAGGATCAGTTTCTGTTATTCCATTGCATGGTTGCAGCTGTTGGAAGACCTGCACGAGAAAAGTTATGTAGCCTTTCTGGGGGCAGCCTTTAGCTCAACACTGAGCAAATCTCCCCCAGCCCCCAAGTTCAGTAAGCGCTTTGCGAGATTAAAGCAAAGGTATTGCATGTAGGACCGGGAGCACAGTTTTGTCCAGTCTCCTCCATGACAGTTCCCTGTTGGAGACATGACAGAGGAAAGGCTACAAAGCAGAGAGTGTCTCTGCAATGAGACTTTGCAGCACCTTTTCCAAGTGTAGCTGAGTTCCCAAGCCTTTTTCTCAGCTGTGAATAAAGAAAGATAACCAAGAGTTCTCATGGCTTACAAGCATGGATCAAACTTGTTAGCTGATAATTGCCCAGTTTAGAAATTACTGTATTTCTCAGTGATAGTAACAACTTTAAAAGAGATACATGAGGTACCATGTTTTTTCTGCAAATACTGTAATCATCTTTAGCCAGTTTTGTATTAGTCCCACTCACAGAGGCTGTGGAGCAACCTACATGGCTCTGAATAACTGTGGGTAATTCTGTTAACCGATGCTTAGGAAAATTTTGTTTGGATGGGACACTTAGCTGCACTCAAAAGAAAGAAAAAACAGGCAAAAAATCCTGCAAGTGATTTTAAAAACTGTCTAAAAGTCCTCTGTTGCCCTCATTGCCAGTGGGTGGTATAAAATATGTGGATGTAAGGAGCTATGTTATTGCTGGGCATCAATTTGATCCCTGAAAGACGGAGAGGTGTCTTGAAGCAGTGAGAAGAACCAATTATTTTATCATCTTTTGAATGACTCATGTCCAAGGAAAGAAGAACTGAGCACAGCATTTTGTATGAAAATGACAAGAGTTGAGTTTTGCTCATTTTTCTATAGCACTAAGATGCCTGTTGCACTTAGTGATACGTGGCTCATTGTGTTTGTGTGGTTTTCCAAGCATTGGTCCCATCTTTAATGCTTGCATTCAGTTTGTGGCTTTTTGAAGGTGAAAAATCCCTGTCTAACCTGTTGCTAATTTAGCATAGAATAGGTGCCACTGACTGTAAGCTCCCTTTGGCATTTCAGTGCAGAAACAGATTTTAATAAGCATAAACACTGGCTTGATCTACACCAACATCTCTCTTCTTGTCTCTGGATAATATAGGAACATCTAGCAAAATATGTGCCATGCTTTCTGAACTTCTTGTAGTTACTCAGCATTAACCTGCTGGGCACACTGGGATTCTAAGGAACCTGGACAGAGAAACAAGCTGCTGCTGAAAACAACACAGGGATCAATATCTCGTATTACTGTAGAAATCCTCCTGGGCTTAAAACCTTATTTTCTTGTGTTTGCCAGGAGCCCCAGAGAGTAACAAGGAGGGTGAATCACAACAGTTGTAGCAAATGTGTTCCAACAGAAAGTGTTCCTGGTTTCATGGATTTGAGAGTTTTTAAGGCCAGAAGGGGCTGTTGGAATGTCTTGTCAGACCTTCTATTTAGCAGAGGCCATAGGACATCCTGGTATTAATCCCTGTCATACATTCAGTAACTCTGTACAGGCAAGGCTTTACCTTTCAGAAAGGCAACCAGGCTCGATGTAACTTTTGGCAGTGTTTTTTGCTATTCTGATGGCTGATTGTCCTTACTATTATAAATGTGGGCCTTATTTTCTATTTGCTTGTCTTTCACTTCAAAAAAATCAGATCTCACAGTGCCTTTTTTTAGAATGAGGAAACTTTTGTAATTAAATTTCTGACTTTTGTGTGATTAACTTCTCTCTTAGTCTCTTTAACTCTCTCTTTAATAAGGAGAAAAATTCCTCAAGGCCTAAAATAAAAGTTAGGCATTACAAAACTTTAATGCTTCTCATAATTGTTGATCAATTTGGACATAACAATAAATCACCCAGCTTTAACTTTTCAGATTCCAAGCATATACAAGGTATGCCAAACATTCAAAGAGCTTTTAAGTAACAATAACATGAAAAAAAGTAAGATTAAAAAATATTTTTTCCTTCACAAGGCACCTTTGAGAACCAGTGTATTTTCCCCATAGAAAATACAATTTTAGAACTCGCCAAAATAAGATGCCTGCATTAGCTGAAACAGTCGTACATGCCTCAGTTACATCTAGTTCAACAACTGGATGAGAAAAAGACGTGCTGAGCAGCCCCGCGCTTAGCGGCTGATGCAGCTCCTGCTGCAGCTGGAGGGGGTGCTCCGCTCACTGCACCAGGACTTAGATCAGGACTTTGCTGAACGGTGGGACTGTTCTTTGCAAAGATGATATATTTAAATATGAAAAGTAATGAAGTAAGCATGGTGACTTGTGGTTTAGTTGGAATCTAATTTTCATAGCTTTTTTAAAAATTAGAGATAGATATCTCTATTGTAAGTATAGAAATATATAAAAATAAAATACAGGTAAAGAAGATGGCTGCATAAATTAAACTGCATCTGCTGAAGTTATTAACATCACAAAGCTACACGTTAGGGTGAAATCCTGACCTCACTGAAGTCAAAGAGACGTGCCGCCTTTAGCAATGTAAGATTTTCTTGTCGATTTGAATTAGGTAAACCAAATTTTTCTTTTACTCAGTTCAAGAGCATAAATGTAGTTGAAAATATAAACTTAAGGCAGAAAAATGACTTGTTATCATAGATATGCAGGGGAAGGGAGCAGGGAAAGAGAGAAATAGAATTCCATTTTGGTTCCGTGGAATTATGTGTGAGGGCAGGGAACCACTGTGTCATCTCAGATAGGCAAAAATATTCTCACCATTTTAAAAATGCATCATGTTCAAGGATGGGAACAAGTAGGAAGGGGCCTCAAAATCCACTTCAGGTTACTTACTAAATTGTTTTCAGGATATAAGACATTAAGAAAACCTGCTGTCTATCAGCATGCCATGACCACAGACAGTGTTAGCTAGCATGTTTACTGGTGATAATCGCCAGTAAATCCAAGTGTGGATCTCTGCAGTGCTGGAGAGGGATGTGACTATATCATCCTCATTTCTGTATGGATTTCGTCTAGACATTTAAGGATATAACTTAGTGCAGGAGAAAATCTTAAATGCTGAGAGTTCTGAGTTCTGAATGCCTATCCTCATTAAGGGGAAACAGCTCTCAAAACCTTTCCTGGATTTTTTTCCTCATAAGGAATTCTAGGTGGGGTTTTCAACTTGGCATTTTAAATGGTAAGTTAGATATTTAGAACTGGCATCCTAAACAATTATGTAGTGTCCTAAATGCTCTTTCATTTACCTTCTTTTGTTATGTAGGAAGGAAAAAGGGAAACACTAACAGGGTACTTCAGCCATATATGCTGAGAATTTTTCCGAACAGCAGAAACCATTTGCTTTCAGAGGTCTGGATAATTTCCCAGTGCATCACCATTAATGCCTCTGTTTATCTCACTTTATCATAACTTGGAATATGAAGTAACTTCTAATAATTTCACTTTTAGCTTAGCACTGCAGAATCTATTATTCCAGGGCTGGAATCACATGCCATCTCAAACCCCAGCCAGTGCTGTGTAAGTGCTTTGAATGATGACAAATCAAGAGAAAGTGGGGCTGAATACATAATTACTATAACATGCAGTTAAATTGGTTGATAAAGCTATGGACACACAATTAAAAAAAACATGCCTGATAAAACAGGTTTTTTAAATAGATGGGAATGAACTATAACTAGTTACAAAGGCTTGTGAACTTCCTTTCTCTTCCCGAATGTCACTGCCTCAGATTGCCTTGGCAGCCTCATGTATAGTGTTTGCCTCATGCATAATGATTTCCCTTATTCCCCCCTTCCTTGAACGGTTTTGCCTTTTCGACTAGTTACTGTTACCACCATTTAATAAGAAGGCTTTCCTTGGCTTTCTAATCGAAAACTTGCTTTTATCTTTCTTCATAAAAGAATTGAAATGGCTTCTCTCAGGTTTCTGTAGCCTCTGGGGAGATAAGGACCCTGCGGTTAACAGGATGAGAGATTTTTGTTTAGAAATTTTTATTTAGACAATGAAAAATGACCTCTGTAAACTCAAAGCGATCTTATTTTGGGGCTTTAGGCTTCTGGCAGATAAATCAATTGGGCCCTTGGGACAGCAAAGGAAAAACCTTTGCAGTAACTATGTCAGGACAACGCAATAGATTTGTTGTGAGGATGCAGTTGTGTTGAAGGTAGAATGCACTTAAAAATAAATATAATTTTATTTTCTATAAAATATTCAGGATTTGGATAGTAAGCTCTTCAGCTGCCACAGGAAAATATTTTTTTGTTTGATATAAACTTGAGAAAAAGATGATTTCTTCTGGGAAGGAGGAACTGAAGGGGGGTGAGTTGAGGGAATACAAAAGAAAGATGTTTTAACAATTAAATATTCAACTTCAGGATAAAACACTTCTGAAATTTTATTTTCTCTACTAATCTTTTAAAACAGCCTCCCTTATCACCAATATGAAAGCTTCCTTTCTGAATACAAGGGCTTAATTCTGCTCTTCCCCCCCACCCCCACCCCTAATGATTTAATTATTGCCTAGCTAAAGCTATGGCTTCAACAGAATATCACAACAGTTTTCACACCTATGTGTAACCCTAAAGAACTTTTCAGATCTTCACAGCATGAACTTGCACTACATATTTGCTCTGAAGAACAAGTGTAGCATTTTTCTGCGTGTTCTCTACCTGCTTCATGCAGAGTGCAGCTACAGAGTGAAAAGTTATGCAGACATAAATTGCAAATTTGACAAGGAAGCAAATGAGGAGACAGATGCTTAACTAACACGTACTGATGTGCAATTGTCAGTGAGTTGGTGGGTGTTGAATAATGTGGTTAAGATGCGTCAATGAAGCCTTATTTCATCTAAAATAAAAACTAATGTAAATAGAATTGCAGAGTGATAGAGTAACGAAAAGCAGATAAATGGTTGTGAAGCTATTGCCACCTTGTTGATTGCTGACATTTGTTTGTTCAAAACACCCACCCTTGGAAGTGGGCTCTCAAGCTGCTGGAGAGAAGCAAGGTCTGTTGAGGAGGGTGTGTCATGAGTCTGGTTTCACATTAGAAGGCAGCTGAGTTTGGCTAGGTGGAAAATTCTGTCGGGTGTTTGGTAGTGTTAAATGCCACCAAACTCTTCATTACGGTTTATTTGGTTAAGAAAGACACGATGCAAGAGGAGAACGAGTTTGCAAGTTTACTGGTTCTGTGTTACATGAGTGGGTTGGGATTTACATCCTACCTACCTAGAGCTGCTATTTCATTTAGTTTCTGTTCAAAAGACCCGGTTTCCCATTTCTCTCTCTCCTTTTTTTTTTTTTTTTTTTTTTTTTTTTCTTTCCTGGAACAAGACATCTTTAGATAAAAATGCAAGACATTAACCCAAGTAACTTTTACACCTTAACACTGCCATATGACTATTTAGCTGTCAGCTCCTTGCAGGTTTTTTCAGAACATAAAGTTAGCCACAAAGCATAACTTACCTGGATTCAGCAGTACCTTCAGCTGCACGAGTAACACTGGTGTCTTCTATATTTCATTATCCCTGGGGTAGTAAGATGTATGTTGGTAATGATGGTATGAAATAATTTATCAAAATTATAATGATCAGCATAACTGAAGGATACTCGGGTATTTACTGTGAAACAGTAAGCATCATCTCTTTGCAGTGAATGAAACTTGATATGAAGCAGAGCTCCAGAAAAACTGGACTCAAAAGATATTCCTGAAAAGGTCTTTTATAGATTTTTGAATGCAAATGTTCCAATCATTGATGGATCAATTTTAATTTTGCTATTATGTGAGGGGAGAAAGTCTTTTGGGTAATGTTTCCATTTTTCTCAAGTTTGCAAATATTAAGATTCACACAAAAATACACTTTTAAACAGAAGAATCTTTTTCAAAAACCTGGAAATGCAGTTAAAGACAGCCAAAATACATTAATTCTGGTCTAGCTGATGTTCATCATGAAGATCTGCCTCACAAGATAGAGAAATTCTGGAGGAGTTTGCTTTTGCAATTTTATTTTCAGCTTTGCCTAGGAAACCAAGGGCAAAAGCATATCCTTTTTGATGTTTAAATGAATGTTTATGATACCAAAGAGCTGGTCATAGTCACTTTGTGTGCAGGAGACTCACATTTGAGGCTAGTAGTCCGTGGTTTATTCTGCTGCTTGAACACCACTGATTTCTGCTCTGTAATCTTAAGGCATTTTGTGAACATTCAAGAATTTAGCCTTACAGCCTTAAAACAGAGGCAGACCGCAGTTTTGTTGGCAATGTGGTGGTCAGTATTGGTCCCTGAGACACTTTTGGGTTGTGAACAGTTCAGGTATGGTTCCCATGCTGGGGTTATGCTGCAGGAGGTGCAGTTAGGCTCTCCTCACATAAAACATCCCTGGAAAATCAAATCTGTGGCAAGATATGAAAGCAAACCAGGAAAGACCACTGGGATTAATGGTGTTGGTAACTTGGACACATATTGCACATCCAGCTCAGTCTTCACTGTTTAGTGTGGCATTTTTCCTTTGCTTCCTCTTCCTTTTCTCCTCTGAGATATGTGTGTAAATTTACTGTAGGATTTGATGCAGGTTTGCTGGTCTTTTTAAAGTCACTGATTTCCTTTCATACTTCATAATTATGAAATTTATGTTCCCTTAGTCTTTCTGAGTGCTTTTTCATGGTCCAGAATTCCACTTTTGAAGGCATCATGTTGATAAATACAGTAGCTAAGGATGACAGCAGAAAGGGATTCCTGTGCTTGTTGATTAGAATCTGAAAAGTCCTTCTACATTTCATGAGTCTGTAATGTTACTTATCTTGTTTGCTATAGCTGGTGGAGTCCCAGTGTAAAGAGCTGGAGACATCTGGGTCCATCCTGCTGGACAATCTGTGTCTTTAGTTTTCCTTCCAGGAGAATTGGCTAATGTGCTGCAGCCGAAAACCAGTGTTTGTGCTAACACATAAGGCTACATTGGTGCTAAAGAAGTTCGGGCTTAACTGCATGCAGGTCTAGCACAGATCAGTGTGGACCACAGCCTGAGAGGTTCTTTTCCACTAAACCTTCTTGCCGACACACTCACTTTAATGCCTCTTTGCAACACAAGAAAAATGCTGAGGAATGTTGGTAATAAAGCTCTTCAATACCAAGGAGGTCATTCTGCAAAGCCGCCATCATCTGTTTCTGAGTTTTGAACTAAGAACTAAAGAAAATTTGGTAGATGACTTTTCTTTTCCATGAGTGCTGTGTAACTTTAATGGCTACTGGGAAAATGATTTCCAAGGAGTCTTTGTCCTGAAAAACACCATAGTGGACTGTAACATATAAGGCAGCAAATAATTTCCTTTCTAAATTTTTCTGCATAAACTGTGCATGCTTTAATTAGAAAGAAAGAATTTGTCTATGTGAACATTTGACTTTCTCATGAAATCTCAGATTTGTCTGAACTGGGCCCTCACGCTGGTTCATGTCCACATAACTCATCCTTTACAGTCATAGAGTGATGTGACACAGGGTAATAGAAAGTGATGCATCGCCTGAATTTAAAGGAACACGGACTATTTCAGGATCGTCTGTGCAGTATGAGATCTGTATCACATTTGAAACAAAGCTAACCAAGCAGACAGAGCAGTAAGATATCGATAGCATCCATTAATCAGTATATACTATGCTGTTGCTTGTTTCTATTTTTTTTTCTTTTCTCTGTGTGTTTACTATCTAGCGTTATTTGTTTGATGCCTTTTGAAGCTGAGACAAATACACAAGGTTACTTGGGAAACCATTTACAAATCTTTTATCCTCTCTGTTTTTATTTCTAAGCAAGAAATCATACTTTTCTAACCCCAAATACCCCACCAGAGTTCTAGTTCATCAGTATGTCTACATAAGCTTATATCTGTTAAAATAGGAAGGAGTCCCTGTTGTACTTTGTGGTTTAAATGTTCTTCCCGTAGATGTGTACCTGTACTTTCATGCCTTTCCATATGACAGGATCTAATGACTGGAGTGCCCACACCGGAACATTCCTACAAAACCTACCTTATCATTAATTATAGCAGGTAGTGAAATTTGTTTAAATTTCCTTATATATTAGTGAAATTATTGGAATCCCAGATTCAAGTTTGCACAGAAGCAACATAGCTTTTCATTATTGAAAGGCCACTATGCTTTGCTGCAATGTATATTTTGATAAGATCTTTAAAACTGAGGGGTTTTTATAATCTGTATGCTTCTGAGGACTTGAAGATGCACTTTATGCAAGGAAAAGGTTTTGTCTTACTGTCCACAGTCTTTCCCTCTGCAACCTACTTGAGAAAAGGGACAGAAACTCCAGACATCCATCATTTGTCTTCTGAAAAACAGCCATTAATGTGTTTTTTCTGTGTGCTTCCCTCCAACACCCAACAGCTTACTTTGGCTTTGTGTCAACTTGTCATTTATCTCTGTTTAATCCAAGTCTAGTTGTGCTATATCCCGTATACTAGGAATATCAGTAGAAAGACTGTCTTCAGTTATGATGGTTTTGGTACAGAACACTACAGTAGACATACAAGTGTGGTATTTTAAAATAAATATGTAGAGCCAGCTTTTTATTTTGACTTTGATTAAATTGTAAGCCTTTTGTTAGAAATACCATGCAGGAGAAAACATTTTTCTGATGCTTTACAAAAAAGTTTTTCAAAACATGTATGTTTTTTAAAAATATATTTTTCTTGTATCATATTCCCTCTTTTTGGAAATTTCACATGTACCTTCTATCACCCCTCTCTTGGTATGGTATGTGTTTTGAAAGATTTTTCTAGGAGAGGAGTCCTTATTAGGAGTATCCTAACGTTAATCTTTTACATGTTGCTTCCACATTTGGACTATTCAGGTTGTCCAAAGTCAAGATATGAATAAGGCAATCATCAGCACCGTTTGTTTAAAAGAGCAGAACTTTTTTTTAAAGTTGTCAAAATGTTATGTATTAAAGCCTGGTTAAGAACCTTTCTGCTGAGTTTATAGGAACAGAGAGCACAGTCCTTCACTTAGCACAAATTATGCATTTATCAAACAAGCAAACAGGTTGCGTAACTTTAAAATGGCTTTCATAGCAGTGTATTTCATATTTCCTTAAAAAAAAAAGTAATGCTACTTTCTCCATTGCTGTGACATTGTGTATGATACAAAGTTTTAAAGCCAGACACTTTCTAGCGATGAGAACTTCAGAAGCAAAGCCTGCTGAAACCATCTGAACTGCTTCAAAAAGAGCATCCTCCTCTCAGGGATCAGCTATTTTTCTCAGGTTTGAAATTCTAACCTGGTAAATAGCATCAACAGGGGACTTTTCCCCCAACTCTTTTGGAGAACCCCACAGATATGAATATCTTCAAAGGAGGATCTGTTAAAAAATGTAACAGTCTTCAAAGGGGAAACACCACCCTCAGCAATCTGAAGTTCTTTAAAGTGGGAGCCCACCAGCACTATGAATCCTCAGAGGACTAACTCCCAGAGCACTGTGAAAATTTGTAAGAGAACAAGCCCTCTCTCCCGAATACCCAGTAGGCTATTATTTTCCTTTAAAAGGACTCTTACATGTGTACATTTATAATTACAGAAAGGGGTCTTATTTAACCAGAGCCCTGTAGAACTCTCTTACTTTTAATAACAAATATTGATAAAAAGAAAAGAATGACAGAGGAAAACAATTTGACTTTTCTATTTTCTTTTTTCTTCTTTTATTTATAACCAATCTCAATATAATACACCAATAACACTTGGCTTTTGTAGCTCTTTTGATCTCTGGAACTCAAAGTATTCTTCGAGAGTTGTGATGAAAAATTCTCCAAGCACAGTTATTCACTTATACTCCTGGTTAGCTGGGAGTCCAAATACTCTATCAGGAAGCACATTTATGTCTTTTGTACCATAGCTGGGCATGTTTTTTCAAGCGGTACTTTCTGTAATAAATATTGAGGGTCTTGGTTTCTCCCCCCCGCCCCACCCCCACCCCCCCCACCCCTCCACCCCCCCGCCCTTATATGGTGGCATTTTGTTAGGTAGGAATAGCTAATGCAGACATTAATGTCATTATCTTTTGTATATCTATTATACATAGATATTATATCTTGTATACCTATTATACATAGATATTTATATAATAGACATATAAATATCTATTATTGCCAGACTCACCTTCCCTGCACGCCATGGATGCCCAGGGAATCTGGGTGATGAGGTCAGCTGCTGTGCTGGCCAGGAGGGAGGGATGCTGAGGTGACTTGGGCTACTCAAGAGCGCCCTTAGGTACCTTTCTCGATAGGAATGCAAGCATGTCCTTCAAGCAGGATTGAATTTATCATGGGTTGTTGGGAAGCAGAAAAGCCCTGTTTTGCTGAGAGGAGAATGGTTTGCCTGACAGCATCTGTAGTCAGTTGTTCTGAGTCCCAAATGAGAAGGGTGGGGTGTTTTTTTTTCAGGCTTTTGCCTTGTCGGTCAATAATACAACCATGAAGGAAAGAATTCTTCCTGACTCCAGAGGCTGTGAATGTATATCTTGAACACTGATATTTATTAATAAAATACCTGACTTGTTGAAGAAATGATAAGAATATCTTAACTTTACCTGTAGAAGAAAAAATATCATGCTCTATTCATGTATTTATTAGCTTCTTTTCTTTCACAATGCTGTATGATTTATGGTTTCAAACGCAACTGTGAAATCTGAACCTTTCGTATCTTGCATTTAGTGATGTTTGATGGCTTGATTTTCTGCTTCTAAACCGATCCAAAAATGTGAGCCAAGAATATGATCCTGATAGTAGCCTCATCTTTCACCATACAAACAAAAAAAAAATCTTTCACAGTAAATGATAAATATCTTTACACTTCTTTGATGGTAGAATAGTCTGATATTTATCTTTTTTTCCTTACTAAAAATAGTATCTTCTGTTTAGAAGTTACTCAGATGTAGCTGGTGGGTGATGTTTGGGTCTGATACCAATGCACACATTTATCCCATTCATCAGACTAACAATTTTGCTGTGAAGCACTGATAGTTGTGGCAGTGTGTATATCCAGCAGCACCACGGGGTAAATCCACTTGCCAGTGGATGTGAGGAAAAGAAGTAAACAGGCAAGTCAAAGGATACTTTGATAGCTCTGGGCAGGCTGCACTGAGTCTTTAGCTAGTTGGAGGAATTTTTTTTTCTATTATGAGATCTAACAGTTAGTCCCTCCATCCAGATGTGACAATCTTTTACTAAACATTTTTGTTAACATTTAGACCAGGTGGGAGAATTTGATAAAAGAGGGATAACTATGTTCAGAGCACACTTTCCACTGCTATAAAGCTCCCATGGAGTCTCATTGAAGCATAGCCCTACAGATGAGTCCGGATCTCAGAAATGTCAATGTAGACGCTAATGTAATTAGTGCTTCTGCTCTGCAAAATCTGGTTTGGGGTGTGAAGCCTAAGAAAAAGCAGAGAATTATCAGTAGTATATCTGAATCTCTCCTTTAAAAAAGAGTTTAAATTACTTGCTGAAAACATTTTTTCTCTGCATCCTGCTGAAGCAAACTCTTTATCCCAAAATACAGCACATTCATCATAAGAAACCAGAATTTAAATGTATAGTAAGAAACAGCTATATCAATTTTTACTGTAATTATGTTGCATTCAATGGAGTTACGTCAGAGACAAACACAATGTGGTTATTCACAGGAGCTGGGAAGAATGTTTTTTCCGATGAATTTTACCTAGTCTTCATAATGCAAAATTTGCAACACTACTGGCAGAGGAGAATGATGCAGAAAATGGCTGTAATACCTGTATTTTCCTACTTCTGTGTTAACTGCTTATAGTGTAGCAGCCTTAAACAATAGTTGTGAACAGTAGAGCATTTCTCAGTTTCCAAAAAAAAAAAAGCCATCACCTTTAAAAAATGAAATATTTGAGGCACACTCTAATGTTCAAGCCCAAAAGGAAAATAAGAAGACTCTAAGTTTCCTGAATCCCGTCCCAATTATATTTCATTTAATAACACTCAGTGAAATATCTGGTGGCAGGGGAAATGAAACTACATGATTTTATGGGATCATTCATCAAGAACTAATTGAAGCTTTCATACAGTTTAGTGCTGATAAAACACTGTAACAATAAACAATAACAAAATTCACCACAGAAGGATTTGTTTTGCCGTGAGGAAAATGGTTCAGTTTCATCCTGGGGATTCCTGGTTAAAAGAGTCTCCAATTTAAAAAGGGATAAGCACAGGCTCCTGTGCATAATGACAGAGTGGGAGCTGTGGCAAATGTATTAGTATTGCTCCAGTGGAGCTATTCTCATTGTAAGTATTTGCTATTGTGTGTGGCTGAGACAGGATGCATAACGACCAATAGGATTTTTTAAAGTTTCATTTTTTTTTAGCAGTTCCCATGTAGTTTTATGAAAAGTAAATTACAGCTACAGCACAAGCAACTGAAGTTCTGATTTAAAATTTACTAACTAATCTTAGATTTATTGACTGCATAAAAATTGTTCTTTTTTCCTATATTTCTTCACAGAATCAGGCTAATCTTACAGTGATAGTTCTTAAAGAGATGCTAGCATGATGTCTTGTCAATATTTAAACTGTTGAGATAAATCATGTTCTCCCTTTATTTCTGATATGTTTTCTCTGTCCAGAACATTTTGGCAGTCCAGAAACACAACAAAGAATATCAATAATATATTACTTTTGATTTGAAGAATAAATAAAATCTTTCGTTGATCTGCATTAGGAACCCAGGGAGACTCCTAGGAAGGTGGCTCTGTAGCTCAGTGGTTCCAGACCTCACTATGCCACCTTCCAACTTGACCAAATCACTTCAGTTCTTGTCTTCTCCTCCTTCTGCCCTCTTGAAGTGCAAATCCTTCTGGGATCGGAAAGTTTCATGCCACCTGTTTGTACAACATGCTGTCCAGTGAACCTCTTTTGTCAGCTATAGCTTCTGGAAGTACCATAAAGCAAAATTAAACTAATTAATAACACTAATGTGGCATGATACTAGATGCATGATTTTATCCTAGATCATACAAGGATATATCATGCTGCACGTACTTATGTTTGTAAGAGTTGATTTTCTACTAACTTCTGCAAATTCCAAGATACTCCAACTAATTGATCTTTCTGACTGATCATACCAGAGGAGGGCACGAGAAGCAATCATATTGTGATGTCTACTTTGGTTTTGCTTATTGAAAGTGTAAAGTATATATATCCATATACACACTCCTCAAATTTTTGTAGTTGTCCTTTTCTTTTTTCTCTTAAGGCAAGTAGAAAACTTAAAATATCATGACATAAAAGTTGGAGTCTATCTTCCTTGTGTCTGCTAACCACAGACTTGATAAGGCACATTTTTTCCTCTCAGAAAATGTACAGATCCATCATCTTGAGACAGTCATTGCTATTATGCTTTATGCGATCATGCCAGCCTTTTAGCACGCCTGCATTTCTATAGCAGCTGTAAAAACTATGAAAGGGGACTAGCTTGATCAGATTGGTGAATCCAAGGTATGGTGGTTTATACCTGATAGTGGATAACTTTGATGGACCTTCAACACTTAGGCAGGTTGGGACTGCAATTACAGCAGTGTAAATGTAACAGCATGGTTCAGATTTTGGGCAGTCAAAGACCAGAACTAATTGCATTTACCTCCATGTCCCATAGGATATGAATGTCCCCAAAATTTGGAAATATTTCATATGAACTTGAATCAGACATGATATATACACGAAATGAATACGTGAGGACATGATATAGGAGCGGCTGACCAATCTTTATTTAACGGTAAATGCCTTTAAGTTGCTGGTATGCAGAGCCTGGATAAACCCTGAGCTTTCAGAGTGTTACATATCATCAAATAATACTTTTCTAGATAAGTTGAACTGATATTTCTCAGGATGGTGCTACATGTTCTGCATTTAATTTACCCCAATAGAGTTTATTAAAATAAACTTGTATTTCACGTTACAGTGATAGAAAGAAGCTGTAACGTATGGATATCACTGTTTTCTCTGGGTATATAATTAAGCAAAAGGTTGCTTTTAGCAGACAGACAAAAGCTAGATGATATCTTTCAGATTGCCTTTTACAATTATTTTGAGGTTTCTGAATGGTCACATATTACATGAATTTTCTTCCTTTTGCACTTCTACTGTCTCATTAATTTTTACTTTTCATCTTTCAGTGCCTCTCTTCATCTTCTTTCCATACCTTCTGTATAAATACTGCCATCTTGGTCAGCACAGGCCAAAAAACCATAAAATATGGAACAGATACTCAAGGGGAGAGCTGCACCAAATCCAGACACCATCAGCTGAGCACAGAAAGGATACAGTATTTTGCATCACATCTGGCGATACCGGTGTTCCAGCTGACTGAGAGATGACACTTACCTCTTCCATTACCTACACTTAAAGAAAGTAAAAATGGAACTAGCAGATGTGACAGCCAGAGCTATGCCCATCCTTTCCTGTTCCACATTACACAGCTGTGCCCTTTTAGGGGCACAACCTTCAAAGCAGGGAAGACAAATTACTGTGATGTTCTGCTACAGGAACTAGCTGGCAAATTTTGTGTACATCTTGTTGCTTAGCTGAAGTAGGCTTTACCCAAACTTAAAAAAGTATATATATTTGAGGAAAATTGTATATATCATTTCAGTATAGCATTCATATGCATAGCAAATGGAACTTTCTCTAGATTTCAGTGGCACAATTCCTGTCATCTGATTCCCAGAGACAACCCATTCTTTATGAAAAGAGCATGTACAAGCCATCAAGACTTTTCAAAAGCCAGGTACTGCATATTTCTTGATCAGTATGTGCACTGACATTTTTACTTTTACATCTATATGATTAACTATATTTATTGAACTATCATCTAATTTTGGTTTAGTGCAAGAACTTAACCTTTGATTTTTCAGAATTTCCAGCATTTTCACTGGTTTGTAGGCTGGTTTTCAATTTTCCTGGAAATGTGAGAAGTTAGGAGATAAAAAACAGAGGAAGTTTGACCTCTGCCTTGTATTATTTTCATAGTCTGCTGTCTTTTATTTTTTTTTTTTTTTTGGTGGTTGTTTATTGACTCAAAATAAGAAATACATTAAAAAAATTAAAAGTGGTGTGAAGTCCTATGATCAGAATCAATATTTTCTATCCAGTGGCTATTGCTGAATGCTGCCGTTGAATTTTCACTAGTAGGATAAGCATTCTCAAATTTAAGCTTTGATTCAGAAAAATATTTAGGCATATCACTAATTCCCACTGATGTATACAGGTGCCTAATTTGCAGGATGTATTAGGACTGACTAATTGCTGTAAATTGAACACAGGCTTAAATGCTTTGCAGAATAAACCCTTACCATTGAAATCAAACCATGGAAACAATTCAGCTGCGCTGGAATCAGCCATACTTATCTATTATATAATGAATGCAAAGCTCTTTGAAGGGTAGCAGTTGCAGTGCTGATAGCAGGTACTTGAGGAATGGATGAGATCTCACCAAGATGTGTATGTATGTCTAGAATATTCTTTTATGTGAAAAATAGGATGCATTTTTATATAAATTCCTCTCATGTACAAAGATGAAACAGAGAGAAATTGTTCTTGGTTAATTCTTGTCTATAAGTATTCATTACTTCTAGACTGGCAAATTTCTATAGGAGCAATGTGAAAAAATTATCAAGTGATATATCTTTCTATATCATCAATATTAGTTTATATTGCCTGTCATTGAAAAACTTTGAGTCATACGTGTTTGAAGTTTTGCATGTCTTGTGTGTAATAATATAAACTTTCAGTTGTTCCTAATGTGTGCTGTGTGTGCCTGACAGGATAGGCCAAGAAATTCAAAGATGCTGTTTACTAGTACCCAAATTCAGCTTGGTAACTTTAAATTTTCTAAGTTCTTCTGAGTGACTTTTTCAAGTGACTGATATTTCACAAGAAAAGAACAGTACTTCTTATACATTGTTTTTCTTTATGTTATGTTTCTTAAGGCAAGGCAAGCTGGTAAAGAGCCTCAGAGTAACACACGTATGCACCTTGGCAATTCTCCCATCCTTGCAAAATTCCTATATGGCTAGCTAAGCCAGCTTCAATATTTATTTTCAAGATCAGACTGTCTAAATAGGGAAAACAAGGAACAGGAACATTAAGCATAGTATTATATTGATATCACCTAAAATATAGTGGAGTTGAGGATTAAATGTACCTAATCTAACTTTCAATGTCTGCATTGGCAATGTCTATATCTGAGTTCGTCACCCCAGATTCCTTCTTTAGTGGAAGGGCACATGAAAGTGCTGTTCTGACTTACATTTAGTTATACATTTTCAGATATAACAAATTGCATATTGTAAATATCTCTGTTTAGTCATATGAAACTTATCTCTGGTATCTAATTATCTTGTCTACTGAAAGAGCTGTCTCTGGGTAGGCACTGGTTCTGCTCTTACAGTGTTTCAGCTTTTTTTGTGTGTGTGACAGAAATAAAAGTAACATTTGAGGTGGTGGAATAACAAGCAAGTCAAAGAAAAGCCCTTGCCTTACCTGGGATCAGAATGTGTCTCGCTCTTTTGTCTGGGCTCTTTTCATAAGGGGTTGTATATGGGCTGTGCTCTTCTCATTTCAAAGATATACCAGAATGCTTAAAGACAGTAATAATAATAATAAAAAGACAGAAATAAAAAAACAGAAATAAAATACTCTGTTTCAACAGTAGACAACATAAATAGGAAGACAGGACTAAATAGGCTTGCTTTATTTTATCAATTGTATCACAGCTGGAGGAAACTACAGTAGATATCTGGTCCAAAAAAATCTACAGCATAATCCACAACATAACAGAACACTTCCCTGCTCCCTGAAAGTTGCTTACAATATGCTGAAAAGTGAAAAGCATAACCAGAATATCCCAGAGGAAAAGTGAAGATCAAGAATTTCACCAAAATCTGAAGTGGTGAGGTAGTTAAAAAAAACATAGATCTTGTAAAGCAAGAGGAAAAAAAAAGAAAAAAATAATCTGTACAGTACCTGCCTTTCTGACCTGGGGAAAACAGTTCCCAATGACACAAAATCTGGCAACCGGTTTAACCCTGAGAAAGTGAACAGGACAGCAAAACACCCCCCCAGCTCATCTCAGTTTTACAGAGAGAGCCCACCCTGCTTTCTGCCTTCTATCACAGTCACTTCCCAGGCCCCAGGAAGGCTACAAGCATTCACAGACCATAGCTAATCCACACCTTGAAGGGTCTCCATCCACATTTCTGACACCTACAAAGCCCGTCGGAAGGATTAATAACACCTAAAGGTGTTATGAAGCAACAGTTACAGGTTTACTTCAAATCTTCCCAGAGATGTCATAACATGAAGCACCCCAGACCTCCAAGCCCTACTCCTTTCTGCCTCAGCTGAGTGTTGCCATTGAGCTACAAATTACTGGAGACAGGGCGGGTAGTGCAGAAATATTGTTACGTGCGTACCCCTTTTTCTGTTTGTTGCCCAGTCCTTTCCCTATTTTCAGTCTTAATTTTAACACGATCCTTGACTCGTTAATCTGTTTGCAAGGCTACTCCAGCATTTTACCAGATAGCTAAAAAACAATCTCAGACGGAATAGTTTTAATTTCCAGTCTGAATTTATTTGTGACCAATTTGTAACCATCTAATTGTGTGCCTGCACTAAATGGGAGTTTTCCCGTTGAGTGTAATTGGATCAGGCCCCAAACCGCAAAGACAGCTGCTCTTATTACGGTGTGGAAAACAGGCAGGGTCTGGGTGTTACTGCATAATGACAGCAGTAAATTATATTCCAAGGGCAAGATCAGAAGCTGGTGTAAATCAATACAACTCAACTGGCTTTTAAAAAGTTATATCAGTGTGCACAAGCTGCTAGTTTGGCCCAAACATTTTCTCAGTAGATTTTAAAGCTCGGCCTGCTGCATAATGCATGCTACAGAATTACTTCCAGCAGCTCTTGCACCAAGCTGAAAACGTCTGACTGAACCCGGGCTTCTGCTTTAAAAAGTCATCCAAACTTGATTTAGAGAGTGTGTATCATGGAGAATCTACCACACTCCCGGAGACATTTTTCAAATGTTGACTCTCTTTATTCTTTAAATAAAACCAATCAACAGGTTTTTTTCTTCCTCACTAACACATCGGGTCCTAGCTAGTCTTCCTAACTCTTTTTTTCCTTCTGCATGTAAAAGCTTCTTCATTCAAATTTTCTCTTCTTTGTATTTACACTTCTGCAGCATTGTTGCATCTCTGCGTTGGGAAACCGAGTCGTTTAAACTTTTATTTTATTTGGTCAGTGTTTTACATTTTTCCAATTCAAGCATTTTCTAAGGCCTTTCTAGTTGTTCCAGCTCGCTACATACACTGGTTGCTTTGCAGGCCTGATAAGCTTCTGATGCAAAAAATTACAGTCTGATATGTTTATCTAGAATTAGGAAAAATATTTGACTGTTTCCTGGGAGAGAAAATGAAAACTACCAAACAACAGCTACATTAATCTGACTATGGGTTAGTTTATAGGGAATGATATGGAGTATGGAATGGAATTACTCTATGGAACGGTCTTTGTCACTCTCTTCAAGCACGTACAGAAAAGTCACTGTTTTTTCTACATCAGGGGAGATTTTGAAAGACTACACTGTTTGAAGCTAGTTCTGAAAGTCTAATAAATTTTGATTTCCCTGAAGGTAATACTAAAACTCACTAATTTCAAATTAGAGCAAATAAAAAGCATTATTTCCTGATCAGAAAAATAATAAATATACTAGTGTGTGTGTGTTTTTGTAAAAGTAAGTGTCTTGGTGATTCTGTAATTAACTTCCATGTTTGATATGTCTTTGAATATGCTTTAAAGTTGGCCAGGCGGACAGTGCCCCAACCAAATGCCATCTTGGTCTTCAATAGTAATGCTGAAGAATAATAGGAAGACAGTGCAGTGGCGGTCTTTGTATTTACTTTTGTTTCAAAAGGAAATTTGGCTAGAAAGGCTTTACTAGGCTGAGATTAAAAGGAACTTTTAGCCTGAGAGTACAGCTAAGATGCTAACCACAATCCAATGTATGTTTGCAGTTACAAGAGCTTCAACTTTACGAATCATTTTGGAACATATGACGGGGATAAAACCCATTAGGAGTACTAACAAAGAAATGTATTTACAGAATTAGAAATGGGAGGAAGTGTTAAAAAAGGTCAAATATGAAGAAAAACAATTAAACCAAAACATGATCAAATAGTTCATTAAAACATAATAAGCAATTAAAAAGCTTGTATTTATTTAGCACTGTGAGAATAATCTGAGTTTGAGCCCTGTCAGCTTCAATTGTCCAAATCAAGGAGGATCTGTCAAGGAGGTTCTCATCAATCTCGTATAATGACTACAGAAGCATTTAGCTGATCTGAGGCGCACAGCTGGATTTTCATCCAACCCTTTCATTTGAAATCTCTAATTTAACACTTAGAGGAAAACTCCTGTGTTGCTCTGTCAAACTTTGTCTGGATAAACATATATATATTTTTAAAGAAGAATTCTCTTGGTAAATAAAATTTCAAAGTAAAAAGTATTACTAAAGGTATATCTGTGCAAGCTGCATTAATTTTGTAGTACTGAAAGATGTGCCCCACAGAGATGGTTTCACCAGGCCACCCTGATAACTCAGCCTTGCAGTGATATGTTGTGAGATTTAGACTGAAATTAAAGTATATCTCATGAAAGAGTAAGAAAATTAAGTTTACTCCCAAGATTGACGGGACGGTAACAAAAACCCATGGAACAATGTGAAAAACAGACAAAGATCCTGAAACCAGAAGGCATTGGGTTATTCATAACATGAACTAAAGGAGGAAGGAAGACAGAGCTGTCGATATTGTCTGTGTGCAAGATATACGGGGGATAAAAAAGAAAATTTAGGAATCTTAATACCTGACCAAAATAATAATGGATATTATGGAATATTTTCCATGATTAGAGTAAGAATGTAGTCTTGTTCAGGAAGTACAGGAAAATAGGAATTTTAGGAAATACTAGGAATAAAAGAGGGAGGACATTGCCTTGGTAGTATTGTGTAGGATATAAATATATTTAGAGTCTATAAAGAAAGGAAATAGAATGCCATGTAAAGATCTACTAGAGACTATAGAACTAGAAAGATAAGGAAGAAGAAGATCTGGGGATATTTTATATTTTTTTAAGGAAAAATTCCCAAAATTTTAATAGCATCGTTCACAGAATGGGATTATATCTCACTGGAGATTTGAACCTCCTGAGGATCTGTTGGGAAATGTGATGAGTTAACCGTGGCTGAATGACAGGTGCCCACCAAGTTACTCTATCACTCCCCTGCTCAGGAGGACGAAGGGGAGAAAATAAGATGAAAAAAAACCCTTGTGGGTAAAGATAAAGGCAGTTTAATAAAGCAAAAGCAAAAGTCACTGATGTGGAAGGGAGGGAAAACAAAAGATGTTATTCTGTACTTCCCATCAGCAGGCGATGCCCGACCACTTCCTGGGTAGTGGGGCTACAGTATGTGTAGCAGTAGCTCCAGGAGACAAATGTCATAAATAAAAAATGCCCCCCTTCCTCCTTTCTCTTAGTTTTATATCTGAGCAGATGTCATATGGTATGGAATATCCCTTTGGGCAGTTTGGGTCAGCTGTCCTGGCTATGTCCCCTCCCAAGGTCTTGCCCACCCCAGCCTGCTGGTGAGGGGGCAATGCTGGAGACACAGCCCTGATGCCGCGCCAGCGCCGCTCAGCAGCGGCCAAAGCACCGGCGTGTTCTCACCGCCTTTCCAGCTACCAGTACAAGCGCAGCGCTGTGGGGGCTGCTATGGGGAAAATTAACTCCACCTCATCCAGACCCAGTACAGGAAGAGAGTGCGGCAGGACCCTGACTGTGAGGTCATTTTTATTGCTGAACTTTTTTGATACAGAAAGTACAGAAAACAACAAGAAAAGAAGATTTTAAAATTAAATTCTAAGCAATAGGTTCATAAGTGCACAGAGAAGTCTGGGAACAACTAAGCAGCAGTTCTGCAGAATGGTTTTAAGAGTTATAAGGAATCAGAAGTTAAACATGTTAATGTTATCTTTCAAGAGAAAAATTAAAAAATGCACTGCAACATACTCATTACTACAGCTACCTGCAAGATGAGGGAAGTAACTGTCCCCTCCTCTCAACATTGGGCAGGCTATTCCCTCCCTGGCACTGGGCAGCCTTCAGCTTCTATGTGCTTGGAGTAGACCTTGTTCTTTGAGAAAATGTGGAACAATTGAGGTTAGGAGAAGGATTATCAGATGTCTAGAATATTTGATGTAAAAAGGAAAATTAATTGAATTGACATATTTTAGGTTCAAAAAGAAAAGATAAGGAGGGAAAGGAAGAAAGATGATACTAGTCTTTGATTATATGAGATATTTCAGGAAAAAAAGAAAGATTAAATAATCAGTTTTCCAAGTCAGGGTGGATAGGACAGGAAGTAACATAATAGAATTGCAAAAAGTCAGGTCTGACATTAGTTAAACCATCCTATTGATAACATCATCAATAATGGGGAGAAGAAGATCTAGAAGAGTTACTGAGCTCCCATCACTTGAAGATCTTTTACAATAAGGTAGTCATGTACCTACCAAGGATAAAAAATGTATAACATATCAGAAGGGATGAAATATCCAATTTCTTTATGTTCTCTCCAGTTCTGACTCTGGTGTTTCTTATTGCTAACTTTGAAGGTAATAATTTCCAGGAAATGAGGTTGATAATGACAGGAAGAAATGTGTTCTGCACAAAAATCAATGGAGAGATACAGTCCAGACAAATTGCTTATTTTCTTCAGCTTTTTTAGCTTTTTAAAAATGCTTTTATTTAATTAAAGTTCCAACAACATTTTTACATACTAATCTTTCTAATATTTAGTGATTCATATCCTTAGGTTTACAAGTTTATATTCCTGGGGTACTCTTTGTAGGTCAAGTTTAACAAGTACATACCTTTGGAAAATAAATACTTCATATGCATATTTTGTGCTGTATCTTCTTTGAGATTCGTAGCATCTTATATTTTTCATTGATTTTATTCACCCACTTCTTTCAATGGTTTTTCCTTTTCCTGACCTAGTGTGCAGTCTCCATTTGTCTTCTGTGCATTCATTTCATATCTGTAAAATTTTTGGTGGGATGTAAAAAAAAATTCCTCTTGATATCATACAAGAAGATTAGGAAACATTAGCGAATTATATTTTTCTTTGCCCCAGGAAGCAGGCATTGGTTCATTTAGTCATGCCATGTCTGACAACACCTATATTTGCCATAGTCAAAGATGGATGCTGGAGGAGAGATTATGGAGGCTGATGTTTTTTACAGATTAGAAAGGAGCGTGAAATCATTTTTATATTCAGTGAAATGTTCAAAACATTTCCAACATTTCTTATTCTTTGTCAGGAAAAAACCTTAAGTCTTTCTGATTTTTTTTGAATTTTTGATATGTTCTTCCACTTGGAGAAACATACCTACATCTGAATAGACTGGTGGAAGAGAGGTCACTAGAGGTATAGGGTACACAAACTCAGGTCCCTGCATCCTTGTTCTTTGCTTCTTACCTAAGTGTCCTGCCCAATAAGCTATGATCTATTTAGAAGTAGAGTTTTTTATAAGCCTTTATTAGTGGGGGAGGTGTCCAATAATTATTTATAATTTAATAAGAAATTAATTATTAATATATAGTTCATAGCAACTTGATATATCAGCAGACAATGCAGGAGACATCCTCCCAACAGCTTCAGTGAAGCTATGTTTATTTATCAAAACTAAGAATACAGTTCATGCTCGAGGGCTCGGTCAACATGCAAAAGGAGTAAGGTGAGTGTTTCTATTTTCCTTGTAGTTGTCTCTGCTGGCTTTTTAAAAGTTTTATTTAGCTACATCAAGATTTGGTTGTTTATAGCTGTTGTATATTTATAAGTTCCTGGCTAGAAGGTACAAAGTGTAAATTCTCAGGTAGGTCATCTAACAAATAGCACATTTTTCTCTCTCTGTTTTTCACATCACAAAAATAGAATCCAAAATAAGGTATTTTAAGACAAATTTGAATTTCCAGAACAAAATTATAGTTTTGGTACTGCAATGAAAACCTAACAAAGTTTTAAAAATCCCAACCAAAACCAACAAAACCCAAACCTAAACATCTCTTTTTTCAGCATTCATTATTTGTTATAATACTACATGTATCCAAACCCTCTTTGCTATATGTTCTCTGACCTGTTGTCTTGCCTTTTTGTCATTTTGGACCTTCCAGTGACTTCTCCAGTGACAGCTGAAATACATTGGCTTGGGCTTCTTCCAGGAGAGCTGTATTGTTATAATTTTGTATAGCTGACATAAATATTTTTGATGGAATGAGTTATAGGAGCAAGAGGCATTGCAATTTCTTCCTGAAGTACATAAAACATGCAAGTTAAAATACTGCCAAGTTTTCTGGCCTCTTCTGCCTGTATAGAGGCACTGAAAAGGCATCTGCCAAGGTGTATCACATCCTTGGTTACCAGCAAATATTTTTATTGGTATGTAAGTCATGTTAGAACTTCTGCTTTTACACTTTATGATGTGGTATGCATAACTACAGCAGCACATTCAGTGTGAGAGGAGCTCATTCTGGAAAGTAGTGTTCTCCAGAAGGTTTTAAACATTGTTGTAGCAAATGCAGCAACCAGTGAAATGACAGCACAGAGCAATTTAGATAGCTGACATTTCATACCTATACTCTGTTTAATATAAAATATAATAGTGTTCTAGGAAATTTATAAGGCATTCCTGTATTTTTTATCACAGCTTTCAGGTTGACAGATTCTGTTGCCTTAACTTTACTGTATAGACTACTCATATATTTATATATATACACACACATATATATTTATATGTACACTTATATACTTGTCTGCTGCAAGTTACCTGATAAGTAGTGGGACTCCAGGCTGAGCAATCCCACGCTGGATGTTCCCTGAGCTCGGAAGCTTGCAGGAGTACTTTCTGTGTAGCCCACTTTACCAGTAGAACTGTCTTGTTTAGAAAGTGAGGAAAAAAGCTTGGAGGAATAAGCTGCTCTCCTCTTCATGTCTCTAACAGGCAGAAGTGTAATCTAATTGTAAAATATATTCCTGAAGTAAACATTTTGCAATTTCATGATGCATTTTTAAAGCATCCTTTTAAATTGAGAGTGTTTGAAGGTTCATGCACAAAAAAATATTACCTGAGTGATTTCCTATCCTGAAAGGTTTTTTCATGCAAATTGCTCAGTAATTACATTTCAAAACTGCATTGATTTCTTATATGTCAATACTTATTAGAGATTAAATGTCCAATTCCTGTCAGCTAGGTGAGTATCTAAAGTTGGAGCTCTTCTGAGAGATTGTTTTCTTCCAGACAGTCTTGTTTTTAGGATACTTTCTTTCCCTTTTAAAATGCTCTTTCTATTCTCTGTCTCCCTTTGGCTACTGGATCTCTTTTCTCCTCATTTTCCCTCCCCTACAGTGCTCTTTAGAAATGATTCAGTGAAGCAGCACTGGCCCCTTTGTACAAAATTCTCAGTATACGTTGAGAATTTATCTTACTTCTGCTACGTGTTATAATTACAAGTTCCAATCAAAGTACATCTTTTGAGTTACAAGTTTGTGTCATTGCTTTAGTAGAAATGCAAATGTTATGTATTTAACATGCAAATGAAGTGAAATAAATATAATGCATGAAGTCTATATATATATTGTATATAATATAATGTATTCCATCTCAGAAGTAATTGTAATGTGTAATAAGAATTCGGCAGCCAAGTTTGACAAGAGAGGAGGCACAACAATTTTTATTTACTGCAAGGGCACTCATCTCTGTCTGACCTCTTTTGGTTCTGGTGACTTTTAATGTAAATTTGGCACTCTGATTTCTATATGCAACTGCAGGCATAGCGGTATTACCTTTGCTTTATCTCACTGGCATAGTCACAGTCGTCTGTACAACTTGATGCTTCTGCATGTAGCAGTCAGTGCCTGTTTGTGTTTATGAACTACACAATGGTTTTAAGTCACAGCAAATGTCTGCCGTCTAGCAGACGATGCTTTAGGAAAGTGCTAGAACTAGGATACTACTGCAGTAATTGTTTATTCGGTGTATGTCTGAGCTTCTGGCACATTAGAGTTTGACAGAGGGTTGGACTGGGGGGACTATGTTCGCAAAGTACCAAAGGAGCTGTCCTCCAGGACCGGTTATTGGCACTTGCGTTGACTGCTGGCCTCCAAAATACACTATGGCAGTGGTTTCTGCAATTTACCCGTGCTTTCTGTAAAACAAATGTTCTTTTTTATTTGTTTTATACCTAATGTGAGCAATTTTATTGATGAAAAATTGTCCCCCGCTAACCTTCTTACAATTATCTTTTTGATTTTACAAAATGTCATCATTGCCTTCTTTACATTCTTTTTCCTTTTTTCCCCCTCATTTTTTTTCTAAATGTCAGAGTCCTAGTTTATTTTGAGTGATAAAGTTATTCCAATCTTCTCATCATCCTTTCAAGATTTCTATAAGGTGGAGCAAGCGTAACTTTACACATTATTTAAAATGTGGAATTACCTTGAATGCATAACAGCATGATTATATTAATTTGATTCAACCTCTGCAGTCTACATGACTTGTGATGTAGTACAGCTGAGCTTATTAATTACTGACTAGTTAAATATTGCAGGAGCTTTTTGTAAGCAAATGAATTAAAGCATTGCCACTGTGCTTGCATACAGGTTTCTTTCATTTGTAAATTAACCTAGGAACGGCATTACTTGTTTTGTTTTTTTGGTAATTGTAGCATCTGCCTTTTGCTGTAAATTTTACATCAGATCAGTTTGAACACTCAGGGAAAAGAATCTTAAATCCTAATCACATTTGCTTTGATTTTGTTTAAAATGTTTTTAAATATTCAGTTCTGTTCCTGTATCTTAGCCTTGCTCAGTTAGAAACTCTTTTTGTGACAAGTGATAGGCTATAGACCACATCATTACCCCTGACATCTTAGCTGAAAATGCTCTGGTACCTGATCAAAGCAATGTTTCACTGGTATCAGTGAACATAGGGACAGCGCTCTTTTTTGGTGCCTGATATATTTCAGAATAAATCACCAGGAGTAGAAATAAGAAATAGTAATAAAAATGGAGAAAGTAATTCTTAGCTAATAAAGATTCTGTGAAATCTAAGTTATACGTGTTACAAATATATTGAACAAAAAAATATAAATAGCTGAAACTCCCATCATCCAAAAGAAGACAATCAGAGTAAAGGGAATGGTCATTTTATAATGGCACAAGCAATGAATGACCTTTTGTATATATTTATTTGTTAGGAGTAAACTCCTAAAAGCAATTTGCCATTTCACAAGAGGCTAGTGAAACTATTTCATTATTGCAGTAATGTAATTAGAAATCTCATAAGTAATCAAGCAGCCAAATTTTGCACCAGCTGTAAGCAAGTAAAACAGAAAGTGACAAGTGGACCAGCAAGTAATGAATTACAATAACCCAGGTGAGAAATAAAAGACAAATGTATGAGTGTCTTGGCATCCCCAGGAGAAGTAATGTCTATAGGCTGGAAATGATCCTAGGATAGTAATAAAATGGCTTTGTAACATGATTAATATAGACATCAAAATCACCTTGGAATAAAAACTAATTTTTTGTGAAACCTGAGACTTTCAAGGAGGATGTGGATGTCAGAGAGAACTACCTAGAACCTAGAAATGAAAAATAATTTCCATGCTTTGAAAATTTGATGAGTGGGGTTCTTTGCTTCTGCCTATATTTAGGCTAAGAAAACTGAATGATATCAAAACCTGCACATCACAGTACTGTTTGAAGAATGTGGAGTTACAGATTCAGTGCCCCTAACCTCAGCTACATACAATGCAGGCTGGATCCGAGTACGTGGCCATAAGCTATTGATTAGAGTGCCATCCTCTCTGAGCTCTGATGGAATCAGATGCCGTACTTTGGGGTGATTGAAATTAAATGAGACAAAGCCCACCCAGAGAATCTTAGAGAGCAAGTAATAAATTTGTGTACTGCTTTAGTATATCAGAAGCTGAAGCTAATCATTTCAACGCCACAATAAAAGTGAATGATCTGCATGTGAAAGCAAAATAATAGTAATTTCTGAAAACATCATTTCTTTAAAATATCTATTTTCTGCTTGAAATTGGTCCTCCAGGGCAATTATGAAAGACTGTCCACAGTCATGAGTACCACTATCTGAATATTTTTTTTAATTAAAATATCTTTCAACAGCCACACTTGGCAAACATGTTTAGGAAATTTCCATTTTCCATTGACTTCATAGGTCAAGCCCTGACCTTCCTATGGGAAAAAATGTGTTCAGACATACAAAGCTTGAATGATATTAGTGTTTCAGTTTTCAAAGGAATTCAGGACTCTAAAAGAGCAAATTCATCAAACTGCGAGCTCTGAAAATGCAAAAGGAGCCTGAGTTTCTGAGCATATTTTAGCATCTCTCTCAAGCTGTTCTAATGTAGACAAGGTGCCCAGTATGGGATGTGCAACAATAACCCTACATTACCTGTTTTTCTGAATGTCTGAACATTTTTTCCTGACAAGCGTGCCTGTGTCTGAAATGCCTGAGATAACATGCTGTAAATATTTTTGTAGTATCTATATATGTAACTTACACCATTGAAAACTAACAGGTAAAGAAAAATGCACTAGCTGCAGCAACTGCTTTGCTGATTTGCTAATATAGATCATACATTATAAGGAAGGGCATCTATAATGGAGGAAAACAAAAATGCAAAGACATATAGATTGGGAGATGAGAGACTAATAAAAAAAAGCACGAGAAATGCCCTGGGCAACATGGAGTCAAGGAAGTACTAAATACTTAATCAAGCTTTAATGCATATGTCCTCTGATTCAGCCTTCCAATGTTGCTCCTTTGGCTTAAACTCAAATTTCTTTTTTTCCAGGTGTATCACATGTTGATTTGGAGCTGGTAGGCTTTCAAAAGAGCCTTCATTTCCTAGGGTATAATCTTAGTCTCAAGTAGATAAATATTGCGGTGAGTTGTTAAGAGTAAGTGTCATTTGGAAGAGATAAAAATGTTACAGGGAGGACATTTTTCAAAAATGGAAATGTTTCTGCACAACATCACTTTTGACATTCTCTAGCAAGAGATGAACAAAACTGATGGAACGCCATTCAAAAGCAAGTAAACGACACCCTTAAAGAGCCAGGAATTTTAGATGCGCAGTTTTTTCCTTCTGTACAAATGCTGGGCTCCTCCCTTAACTTCAGGCTTGTCACCCTTTCCTATATAGGTGTGAAATGACATAAATAGAATTGCTATTGCTGTGTAGCCACAAAAGTTATTTTTAGTCTCCTATTTAATTCACAGTGACTGAACCTCACTCTTTTAGAGAGGGGGAGCATAGGTTTGCATTGCCTAAAACCTTGATATGCAGGTCACTTGCAGTCAGGCTGCTGATCAAAGGAGATTGTCCGCATATTGTTAATATATAATGAAAGAGTTCTTAATGATGTATGTTTTCCATGGTTGATCCATGATTGCTCTGCAAAGGCAAATACCAGCATGCACTCTTCTCTTCCAAATTCTGTTTTCTAGTAGTCCCAAGAGGATGAATATGTTAATTTGTTAATATAAACCTCTAAATATTTTGTCTTAAAAATATTTAACCCATATACTATGTACTTTATTTGTATTAAAGTGAATGTAATATTATATGTATAAGTATTATGCCTGTCCACACATTATTTGGGCATACTGAAAATGTAGATTATCTATACTACTTTGAGTCAAGGTCTGTTGTCTTTACACCAGTTGATTCCATGATTTTGCACGAGCAGAAAAATGGTCTCAAAATTCAGTCTGAAATTTCCCTTGCCTACCCTTCCTTGTGTTCATATTGGAAAATATAAATACCAAGGTGTGGTCTAGAATTGCTTTTCACCCAGGGCTGGTGGTAGTGTTCAGTTCCATAACGGGGAAAAAATGGTTTCAGAGTTTCTGTCTTAGACATGTTTTGACCACTCTGTTTGTCTCTTTCGATGTCTTTTGCTCCTTCCCAAGAATAGGTTTGTTGTGTAACACATTTTTAATAAGTTGCTTCAGCAACTGTGGCTGAAGCTGTAACTACAGCTCTGGGCTGTAGCTTAGAGCAGCTAATTTGCAAGTCCTGTTTGAGAGACGAAAACAGTACAAACTAAGTAGAGGAGAACCTGTCACCTAGAATGTATATTAAAAATATAATGAATTTAATTAAAATAAGGTGGTATCAGATCTGTTTAATCTCAGGAATTCTTGACTAGTTGAAAAGCTTAAGCCACACATACTAAATGTTCTTTTAAAAGGTGTGTCATTACTGTATGATTTTTAATTTCTGACATTAATTGATCCAGACTACCTGCCTTCTGCCAAATTTCAGTTTGAGAGATAGCACCTTTTTTATGTATTAATTTACTACAAAACATCAAAAATGCCCAGCAGGCTATCAAAAGAAATGATCAATCACATCTAATCCTAGATTATTAAATTGATTTTATTCCCTTCCCTTCCTCCTCTCACCTACTTTTATTTAATTTCTTGAATGAGCCACAGTGTGATAACTGCCTGGAACATCTCTATATGTGTTCCCACATTTCAGTGCATCCTCTGATCTCAGCTATAGACCCAGCCATGTTTCAGACATACCCAGGACAGCATTTGGGGCAACAACAGGCAGAATACTTCCATTGTATGTGCCATTTTGCTTTAATAGCTCAATTTTTAGTCCAGAATAAGGACTATAGTTGCTAAAGAGGAAATAAAACCCTGATCAGTTTCTCTTCTAAGATAAAAGTCTACTTATCACATTCCCCAAAATTTTTAAAAGTAATTTTTAGGACCTCAAGTTAGAGGGTTATTTCAAAATTGCTGATAAGAGGTAGTGAACACTATGGCACAATAAAAATTTTATTGGTTTATGTAGTATCCACAAGTCACCTCATAGATTACTTCTATCAGATGAATGAAAAATGGAGGAATTAAAGGGTTAAAATAAGGTAACTATCACAGATTTTGAGCTCTGCATCCGTCTGACTAGTTAGGGATGATCCAAATCACTGAACTGAATTCTCACTGCTAAATTTTTGAACATGCTAAGCGGTGATACAATTGACTGATAATAAAATTGTTCAGTCAGAAAAGCAGAAGGAAGGTTTTATATATTTATATAGATGGCCATATCTCAAATTAGCTGTTATGTTTTCTAGTTCAGGTTTTAACTTGATTGGGACAGCGGTAAATCTTTTTGAATGTATTACTGAAAAATTGTGGCTCATACTTCTAAATAATACAGAATCTATACCTATGTACAGATCAAATATGTATGACATTTAAACAGATAAAGATAAGAAGAACAGATGAAAATGGTGGAAAAGGGGGAAAAGGTTGTCATGGCTTACAGATGAAAACCCAATAAAACACGTAAGTGCTAAAGGTAGCTGTTTTGCTAAAACTGTATTATACAGATAAAAAAAAATTATTTTATTTTTGAGCATGATAGAAAAATTAATACATGAGTATTAGATGATCCACAGCAGGAACATGTATAGAAGGACTTCTTATGTCAGTATATATTGCCTTCTTTTATTGCAAGCATAACATATTCCTTAATTTAGGCTGATCATGATCCTTTTTAATGGTAGCTATTTTTTCACCTTGTCCCCTCAAAAGGCTACTTCAAGATCTTGCTTTGATAATTAGCAATTTCCTTCCAGTGTTTTCTGACTTAATAATGTTAAAAGAAAAAGTTAAAAAAAAAAAAAAACAGCACAAAAACTTCAGAATTTTATATGATGTGTAGATTAATCTAGAATATAGCAATGCAAAAAATGGCTTCATTTTCTTGGGTGAAATAGGAAAAAAAATATATCTCCAAATGGTTTCTGTGATGCCTAGTATTTTAGATCCAGTAGCAGCAAATGAGCCCATTGAACAACAGATGATACAATGTGGTCAAATCTGAAAAAAACTCAATTCTCAGTTCTGATCTGTGAAACTAAATGGAATTAGGGTGAACTTGAGCAGCAAGATGCTGGATGTGGCTGTGCTAAATGCACTGTTTGAAGGAATCTCTCCATGACTATACAATGAAAGTGGAGAATCAAAACGTCAGTAAATATTTCGTGGAGATCGATAAAGTTTGTGTGTAAGTGCTAAGAAGCTGTTTCATTTGGAATGTTCCAACAAGTCTTACAGCTGAAATACTCACCTGTGGACATGCTTACACGTATACATAGATAGAGAGGGAGAGTTCACAGCATGTCTGGCACAGATGACAAGGAATAGCATATCTATACACAAACATAAACATATATGTCTGCAGTAAACTTATTTACATGTGGCACCCACAGCGTGCAGAGAAGAGGGCGGTAAGCTCAGTGCCTATCAGTACCCTATTCATACACAACTCACATACATTTCATCATTGAGCCTCTGACTGACTAAGCAGCATGCTAGCAGCTTACCAAGTCATGCCGTAGCATGTCTTATTCTTGTCTGTATATGCAATAAATTTTATTTTAAAAACACCTTCTATTCAAAACAGAATGGTTTAAAATGGACACTTTCTAGAGGAAAAAATGTGCCATGAACATCGCTGTACAGTGTGGCTGTGACCCTGAGCAGTCTCTGGCATATGTTCAGTTTTATTACAGTATATGTCTTATTTTTAGCTTTTATTGTGCATTTTCTATCAGCCATGTTTTGAAACAAACAAACAAACAAACAAACAAAGCTTTCAACAAAACTGTTTTTGAAAAAAATATCTACTTTCTTCAGAAAAAATATTTTTGTGCCAGAAATTCAAATACACAAGCCTAGTACTTTAATTACGTGACATCATTGCAGTACTTTTTCTGGACACTTTATTCATACTTAGGAACTCTGTCTCTCCACAGTCCTGATTATACACCTGATGCAGATGCTAGTTGCTCATTTCAGCAACCTGCTAAGGAAAAAAGTCCTGGTGTATCACGGCTATAGTGTTACCAGGGAGTTTAATTAGTGGATGGTAATCAGATTGAGACACCCAAAAATTCCATGTCAGGGACAAAAAGCAGCATTTCTGATTTCAGGATGGCTTGTTACTTGTCTGAAAAATTCCTCTTCCCTTGCCATTTTTAAACTGAGAGCAAACGTGATGCGTTTGTACAGTGGAAATATGGAAAAAGGAACAGTTACTTAAATAGCCTGATTATAATTTTACTGCACATTTAAGTTAAAGAACCTGCTTTAGTATAATATAAGCCTAAATTTATTAGGCTAAAGACGATGACGGACTACGCTTTATTTTCAAGAGACCTAGAGATATCTGCGAGTAATGTTGATAGTCTAGTTTTCCAAAAGATTCAGAGTGATGAGGAATTGTTTCTTTTAACATTATTTGTTAACATTGTTTTTTCTTGGTTTTGGTTCATCATTGGTCTTACGTCAGGGCAAGCAGTGACTATGCAGAGTGTTAGTGAAGAACAGAAAATAAATGCGTTGCTGACACCAGCATCCTCCTTTAAGGAGGATCTTTAAGGAATGAGACCAGTGGCTTTAAAATATAAAACTTTGGACCTTTACAGAGCAAAGGAGCAAGTTTAAATGTTCTGCACATTTACGTCAGGGTATGAAATGGACCAACAAGGTAAAAAGAGCGAAGACTGCAGTTATCTGTCTTAATTGTAATATTTAAATGCATTGTTTTTCATGACCCTATTTTTTACAAATTTACAGATTTACTGATTTGTAAGAATTGATAAGTTATCAGCCTTTAGTAAACCCTCAGTGCACTCATGTCTCTCTCACTAATACATAATTTCTTCTTGCTAAGTCCCCTGTGCTTTATTTGAGAGTTTCCTTATTTATTGTGAGCCAATAATGCATTGAATTGTGTGTGCACTGGCATATTATCTTGTTGAACCATTCAATTAAATATGATAATGTTGAACACACTGACATAGTTAAACACTCAGGTGAATGAGCAATTCACTGTGAAGTGCAGAAATATTTGAAGTCATCTGCGTGCCTTCAAGCAATCTGTTTTATGTAAAAGAACACTTCAGGATTCAGAGAACGATATATGTCTGAAGAGACAAAAATGGTGCAACTTTCAAAGCATAGCTCTCATGGCTGAGCACTATGGCTCTTTAAAAGACCCCAAACCTCCAAATAAAGGAAAGGAGTGAAGCACACTGCCTTATCGTGCAAGGATTAGCAACAAAAGTGAGATGCTACAGTCTACTTGAAATCATAATGTGAATTAACAACAGTATTTTGGCCTGTAAACATTTTCATTCTGGAGTAAAGTTATACTAAGTATATCTGACATGACCCTACAGTTCTGGAGAATATCCCACTGCAGAGGGCTGAGAGGTTTTCTCTGAGAAAACATAAAATAAAATTGTCCCTAGGTGAAACTCTTGCATCTAAACCAACCTAATTCTCCATTGAACACTGTACCTGTGAAACTTAATGAGAAACTAGAGTTACATGCACAGTACATGGAGTTTCAAATGCTTATAACTAAATCACATCAAAACCAATTTTCTCCAGAACACTCAAAAGCACTTCTCCTTAGTGCTGTTTTCCTGCCAAATTTAAACTTTCATCCCCCAGCTGTTTCGGCTGTAGAGTGACTATATAAAAAATATAAAAAAAAGGCATGGTAATTGTTTACTGTCAGGAGTGTCTTTTCTCAGTTTTTACATGCTTGAAAAGCCTAATCTTTTTTTTTTTCCTTCAAACTAGAAAAGAATACAGAAACAACAGGCAAAGTATAAAAAAAAAAAAAAAAAAAAAAAGCAAGCCAGAAAAAAGGTCCAATACATATTGGCCAAAAGTAAAGATTTGAAAATTTCAGCCTGAGTTGAAAGGTTCAAGAATTATTGAATACTGATGTCATCAGGTTAGAATACAAACCATTATTCAATTTCATACTCAGCTATTACTTCTGTTGCTATTGATTATTTTACTACTGGAGGAGTGCTGAATGAAATTCGGTTGGCAGCTGGTCACTAGGTGTTCCACTTGGAATGAAACCAAAACGACTGGCTCCCCAAATTTTTAAAAAAGGGTAAAATATCCAAAAGAGCTTACAAAGACCTCATTTAAAAACAAGGCACAGGTTTTACTTTCATTTAAAACTACGGGGGAAAAAATATTCAAATTTAACTCTCAAAAAGGATTTACTTAGTGGTGCAAGATCAATGATTATTTTATGACTTTTTTGAGAAGCAAAGGAAATCTGTAGTTTTAACATAAAATATGAAAAGAAACATGAAGTTTCTGACTATATATCATTGAAATGCTTTATCCAAGTCTCATATTCAAAATGAAACCTCCAGTGAGGTAGGAGCCTATTGAAAAAAACTTCAGCCAAGGTGAAAGCTTTGAGTTGTTTAGCTCTCTCTGTTTGCCGTATCATGTCACTGTTTCTCTAGAGGACATTTTCCAACATCTTAGATATAGAGCAAAAGATCTTTATGTTCATCCAGCATTTCAAGGCATGCTCATGAAAAAGAGAAAGAATTTAGTCTTAGCACATAGTTTCTAAGCCTCTAAAAACAGATGCATTTATTTTCCTAACCTTTTTGTGTTTGTAATGGAAAAAAACTTTTCTGCTACTATAATGTAATCCACTTTTTGACCATTTGGCCATATATTAACATTTCTGTGACACTGAAGACCTTTCTCCACTCCTTATTCAACAGCCCTTGTTCCCACACAATCTTTCTTAGTAATGTAAAACCTGGAAGGAGCTTGGAGCTAAGCATCTGCACTTGCTTTAATCTGAAGGTTATACTAATCTCTGGGAATATGCTGACACCATTCACTTCAGATATAACCCCTGCATAAGTATGATGGAAAAAGGATTGACATAAATACATGCTGAAAACAGAAAACAAGTTTGCAAACAATCTTGAGAAGGAGATGCTTTCTTGAGGTATTGAGAAAAAAAAACAAGTGAGTTAACTGAAACATTGCATAGCTAAATGATTCATAAAATAGAGATCACGTCAACAAAGACTGTGCTTGTAAAATTAAAAGCTATTTCAATTCACGTTCACTTAACTATGATTATATGCAAACTGTACTAGTAAAGCCCTTACTATTGTGGTTTATAGTTTGTAATATCATAATGCTCAGGAGTCCCAGTCATAGAGTAAAACACCATTGTGTATTGTGTTGTGCAGCCAGAGAAAGAATATATTTTAACACTGCCTCTGATAAATTAATGTTCTTGAAGTATGGATACGTAACAACCAATTAAAGTACTCATACTCTTAGGAATGGTGTATTAGATAGTTACCTCAGACAGGAACCTAGGAGTTACTATAATCAACCAAACCAAAAGTCCGCTAGTTTATTTCTGAGAATAGCACCACAAACCTTAACAAATGGTATGAGAAATAAAACAAAGCTCTCCAAAATTAATTAGGAAATTAATAACTATGCATTGTTTCCCATGTAGTCATATTATTTCCATATTTAATTCTTCTCTCATTGAGACATCCTCTCAATAATGTGATGTTAGGATGTTCAGTTCTGTGCTGTTATATTATCTATTTCTTTTATTGTTATTTTTTTATGTGTGTAACACTCATGCTTAATGTCTTTGACTTCAGTGTCTGCTAGCACTGTATGTCTTAGGAAAGGGTTGAACAGGATATGCAGATGAATGAACAAGACCCGCAGAGAGACATTTAATTGATGGGCCTTAATTTCACTGGCTTACCACTTAAGGAGGGGTATAATTAGCTACAACTAATGGAAATACTCCAAGTATTTGTTTGGAGTCCAGTACCGTAAGAGGTTTCTACCTTGGCTGACCTGTGATCAATCTCTGTGAGTTACACCTTTGGTTTTCAGCTTAAATTTGCATTCCTGTGCTCATAGAAGAAGGTTACCACAGATGGATTCCAGATCATCTTTTTTCCATGCCACTTCAGACCAGCTAGCAGTAATAGAGAAGGATTTTTTTCTGATCCCTAAATTGATGATCAAGTAGACCTACAGCTCCAAGTGAGAGTGAAAGAATGAGAAAGAAATACTATTGTAAGATTTTGTATTTCTTAACCCCAAGATTTATGTAACCACTTAAAATATTTCAGCCATTTAGAGCAGTGTGTGCAGTTTTGGGCCCCACAGCACAGGAAAGACAATCATTAAGCTACTGGAGCACTTGCCCCGTGCACAGACTGATGGAGCTCAACTTATCCAGCTTGGGGAAGAAGTAGCTGCAGTGGCCCTACCAGCAGCCCCCATCGCACCTACGGGGTGGTGATCAAGAAGATTGACCCACGATCTTCATAGCAGCACATTGGTTGGAAGATGAGAGGCCAGGGCTTAAAGTGAAATAAGAGAGGACGTAAGGAAAAAGTTTTTCAGCATGAAGACAGTAAAATAATAGAATAGGCTGCCTGAAGGTGCAAGCTCTGTCCTTGGAGGTTTCCATGGACTGGTGGGACACAACCACGAGGGACCTCGCCTGACATCAGAGTTGACCCTGCTGTGAGCTGAAGGTTGGCTTAGAGACCTCCTGAGGACCCTCCCAACCTGAATTTTCCTATAATGATATGATCCTAAAGGATCATTTGAAGGACCTTTGAAGAACATGGCTGTGCTGACATTTCTGCTGAAAACTGGCACAACACAGATCTTAATATTTGAGCCTAAAGAACAAAACAGCATAGGATAATTATAAGAAGTAGGAAATACAGCCTCAAATGTATTATACATATTACTTTATTCTTTTAATAATGACATTTCTTCAGAAAGGAGTTGTGTTAGGAGTAGGGACAAGGTAGACTGACACAGCTATACTGTATTCCTTCAGGGCACTTAACTGTGCTTGTAGATACAGCAGCTCCTTTAGAGCTAGCTCCGTTGTCTTTGACACAGTGCTGCATTGGTCAGTATAGGCACATCTGAAAAAAGGAGATTTCTGAAAGCATAAATACCTATTAGTCACCTAGAGCTCTTTGAATTTCAAGAAGCGAGGTGGCCAGATAAGATTTATGCCCTCAAAAATCTGCATCTTGGCACTCTGAGAAACTGAGATAAATGGTCTTACGCTTCCTAGGCATTTAGACAGTCATGAGACCATTATCATTAGACTTCAAAATAATCAGTTTTTACAGTATGTTAAAATTAAGCATACTGCATTATAACTTTAGCAGATATGAAGAAGAGGGAGAATGTGAATTCGCAAATAAAAAAAAAGACTGTTTTAAGTTCATTATGAATTTAAAATGAAAGAAAGAATTCTATTCCATTTTCAGTGTCAGTAATTTATTTCTGGTGCTGTGGAATATTTAATAAAATATGTTTTCAAGAATGGTTATTTGGACTTGATCTTCCTCACTGGAACTTCAAAAAGGACCAGCTTCTTGCCTGATGATGATTAGCACAGAATATAGTTGGCCGTTTGATGAGGGACCATTATTGCAGCTTTACAGACTTTTTTCAGTTTATTGCAAGCAACTATTGTCTGTCAAAAAACAAGACAGATGTAACATAGAAGGACCCAGAGTTAACTCCAACAGCTATGCAAATATACTTTGATGAGAAACAGTTTTCAGCTTCTTTTGTCTTGTTTTTCTCTTCTCTTTTTTCTTCTACTCCACACTGCCGTGTTGGCTCATGGATAGCTAGATGCAAAATGAGACTGACATGTTGGACACATGGATATCAAGAATGTGGTTTCCCTAGCAACAGTAACCACATAAAAGGTTTCAGAACTTACTCATGGGACATTTCAGTTTTTCACATAAAATGAATACTGGTGGTGAATATGATTGGTTCAATAGAAGTACAGTGGAAGTATCACAGAACTGTAATATAATAAAGTATTAGACTCTTCTATTTTCTGAAAACAGTTACCATACAAGAATATTGTCTTTATATAATGGAGAGGAGAATCTTGAGGACATGAGAGGCATTAATTGCAGCAGAATTTTACTATTTATGAACGTTTGTAATTATTTAGCATTAGATTTAGCTAAAATTGCAAATAGATGGATCTATGTCAGCAAGAAGTGAAACAGCATCAAAATCTACATGCAATCAGACTGACTCAGGTTACAGCATAGCACAAAAGCTGTGTGTATCTCAAAAATATGGTCTAGAACTATTTTGGTTTTTTACAGCATTTAGCTTTACTTCATCTATAAATATAGCAAACAGACTTGCTAAAGACAAAGCTGTTAATAGAAGAGTAATGTAGTAGGGTTAAAGATCAGGAACACAGTTATGGATTGAGATCTGGCACTGTGAAGAAATTCTGGAATAAAAGGTATTTTAATTATGTGATGTAACACTGAATATACTTGTAGAGGTCATTGAGAAAAACCAGGAGCACACTGTGAAAAGGCAAGAGGGTGTGCTGTAAGTATATATCTTTTTCTGGTCTATCACTGTGCGCCTTCGGTGGCCTGCATCATCCCATTTCCCATACTATGACTAATACATGTGTATCTCAGGAAAATACTGTGACTTCCAGGAAGTCTGAAGAGATAATTCAAAAAGAGCAGAATGCTTTCGATGCATTCTTTGACCTTTGATTTTGTTTTTGTGGCAGCAGAACAGGCTGAAGAGGAACATTGCTCTTGTTCTTAACAGGAAGTTGAATTGTTGTCACTCTGCATTCATTTAGATCAAGGAGGATGTAGTCCAGCAAAAACTGTACCTAAATCTGGAGGTAC